>NW_027196107.1:0-108160 GCF_038502225.1 Cherax quadricarinatus | reverse complement strand
ATAAATGACATGCCTATGCACTCTGCCCCAGGGCCAGACTCATGGAACTCCGTGTTCATCAAGAACTGCAAGAAGCCCCTGTCACGAGCTTTTACCATCCTATGGAGAGGGAGCATGGACACGGGGGTCGTCCCACAGTTACTAAAAACAACAGACATAGCCCCACTCCACAAAAGAGGCAGTAAAGCAATAGCAAAGAACTACAGACCGATAGCACTAACATCCCATATCATAAAAATATTTGAACAAGATCGCCACCCATCTAGAAACCCATCAATTACACAACCCAGGGCAACATGGGTTTAGAACAGGTCGCTCCTGTCTGTCTCAACTATTGGATCACTACGACAAGGTCCTAGATGCACTAGAAGACAAAAAGAATGCAGATGTAATATATACAGACATTGAAAAAGCCTTCGACAAGTATGACCATGGCGTAATAGCGCACAAAATGCGTGCTAAAGGAATAACAGGAAAAGTTGGTCGGTGGATCTATAATTTCCTCACAAACAGAACACAAAGAGTAGTAGTCAACAGAGTAAAGTCCGAGGCAGCTACGGTGAAAAGCTCTGTTCCACAAGGCACAGTACTCGCTCCCATCTTGTTTCTCATCCTCATATCTGACATAGACAAGGATGTCAGCCACAGCACCGTGTCTTCCTTTGCAGATGGCACCCGAATCTGCATGACAGTGTCTTCCATTGCAGACACTGCAAGGCTCCAGGCGGACATCAACCAAATCTTTCAGTGGCCTGTAGAAAACAATATGAAGTTCAACGACGAGAAATTTCAATTACTCAGATATGGTAAACACGAGGAAATTAAATATTCATCAGAGTACAAAACAAATTCTGGCCACAAAATAGAGCGAAACACCAACGTCAAAGACCTGGGAGTGATTATGTCGGAGGATCTCACCTTCAAGGACCATAACATTGTATCAATCGCAGCTGCTAGAAAAATGACAGGATGGATAATGAGAACCTTCAAAACTAGGGATGCCAAGCCTATGATGACACTCTTCAGGTCACTTGTTCTATCTAGGCTGGAATATTGCTGCACACTAACAGCACCTTTCAAGGCAGGTGAAATTGCTGACCTAGAAAATGTACAGAGAACCTTCACGACGCGCATAACGTAGATAAAACACCTCAATTACTGGGAGCGCTTGAAGTTACTGAACTTGTATTCCCTGGAAGGCAGGCGGGAGAGATACATGATTATATACACCTGGAAAATCCTAGAGGGACTAGTACCGAACTTGCACACGAAAATCACTCACTACGAAAGCAAAAGACTTGGCAGACGATGCAACATCCCCCAATGAAAAGCAGGGGTGTCACTAGCACGTTAAGAGACCATACAATAAGTGTCAGGGGCCCGAGACTGTTCAACTGCCTCCCAGCATACATAAGGGGGATTACCAATAGACCCCTGGCAGTCTTCAAGCTGGCACTGGACAAGCACCTAAAGTCGGTACCTGACCAGCCAGGCTGTGGCTCGTACGTTGGTTTGCGTGCAGCCAGCAGTAACAGCCTGGTTGATCAGGCTCTGATCCACCAGGAGGCCTGGTCACAGACCGGGCCGAGGGGGCGTTGATCCCCGGAACTCTCTCCAGGTAAACTCCAGGTAAACATGGTGACCACTGGAGTCAGTACCCACTACATAGTGACCACTGGAGTCAGTACCCACTACATAGTGACCACTGGAATCAGTACCCACTACATAGTGAGCGCTGGAGTCAATAAACTGTCTACACTGAGCATTGGACACATTATCCTCTTAACAGTGACCCCTGGAGTCATAACCCTTCTCTACAGTAACCCTTCGAATCAGTCGCTCTCTACAATGATCGCTGGAGTTAGTACCCTCTGTACAGTGACCCATGGAGTCAGTATCCTCTGTACAGCGGCTTCTGAAGTTATTGCCATATGTACAGTAATCGTCGAAAGATTATGTACTTGTGCAAGCGGCGGTCCAAGATAAGGCTTTGGAGGCTTCTTACTTTATTTGGGTTCGTAGTACAGTGTGTTTAAGTTGCCCAGGCCTGGAGGACCATGCCCGCGAGGGAGGAATGGAGCTGTTGACTCTAGGATGCCTGGTCGCCAAGTGAGAGCCAGGCAGGTCTGGGTATGCCTATCTAGAGACCTACCCTCTGGTGGAAAGTTTGGAAATTAGCCATGTAGGCTTACTGTCTACATTTTGCTCGGCCACCTACCCATGGTCGTCCTCGACCATGCTTGATTGAAAAAGAAACTCGGTCTCTCTCTAGCAGGAAGAGGGCACAGAGCACAAAATAAAAACATACATGTGGATATGGACAAAAAAAAATCCTACAGGGAGGAAAGAAAACAAGGTGGGGTGTGATAAACATCATGGTCCAAGCCATGGAGCCTTGGCTGGCGCTTCTGCACGCCTTCCTTCATCTGGACAGATACTGCAATACAGGAGACCTTGCTGCAGTTGAGCTATGACGCAACAGGGTACGGTGTCCTCTGGAACGGTGAAGCAGTCATTGTAGTAGTCACTGCAGGGTTCATTCATCCTGGGGCACAACCTGCTGGTGCCCTCGAGTGAGGCATCGTCAGTACTTAGCAACTGGGTAGGACTTCTGGCAAGTGATTCAGGAAAACATTTCTCGACTGGTACTGTCACTGGGGCTATCATTTCCAACAAGTGAAGTGAGTCGTGGTAGGGACGACTCAGGTGAACATCTAGGAGTCGGTGCAGCATACACCGAAAATGGAGTGAGCGGGCTAGCAGTGAAAATGATATCATTTTTGTGCAGGCTGCTCACTGAAGCTGTGACATGAGTCAGAGAGTCGCCTGCCGACATGGCTACTGCAGCTTGACGATGTCATCCTCTCGAAAGAGTTGGAGTCATAGCAGAGGTTAGTCTAAGCATCCTCAGACTGGTTTTCTACACATAACTGCACTCTGACGGTCAGGAGGTGGAGTGAAACGAGTCTCAACAGGGAATCATAATAGGTACAACTCAGGCATGGTGTCTGAACGGCGAGCATAAGAGCTTTCTGTACTTGGGGCTCAGACGCTTGTAAACTGATGCCTGGACTGACTAGTGTCAGCAGCCAATGGTCACAATGGGTGACATGTAACATAAGGGTGTTACCAATGGTCTGGGCTCAGACCACACTGTGGTCTACACACACATCTGGGCTCAGACCACACATCGGGACACACGGAAAACTGCAAACACCCGCACTGCACATGCGGTTACTGCATGGCTTGCACTAGCAAAAGTTGCTTTTCTGTGCAAAAATCGACACTAAAATATTTATGAGCATTTGAGAACACTGAGAGGAATTAACATGTGACATACATCTTCACTCAATTGTTCTCGACAATACTGAAACAAATTGCTCACTGTCAAACTATAACTGTCGATGTGACATCATGTAGTGATGTCAGGAATGACGTCGTGAGGGATGTCGTGGGGTGACATCGCAAGGTGACGTCAGGCAGACATCCAGGGTGATGTCAGAAGACGTCGGGCAGACATCCTGGGTGATGTCGCGAGGTGACTTCGTGGTGTGACATCGTGAGTTGACGTCAGGTGTGGAAAATTACATTTACCTGGATGAATCTCATTAGATACATACAAGTAAATAGTAACAAAGATAATTATTATTTATCAAAGTTACAGAGACAAGTAGGAATTTTTAGGACACCTAGGTCGCAAAAAATGTCCCCCTTTGATACCTACCATAATCTATCTCTCCACAAATTGCTCTAGACCTATATTAATTGCAAATGAAATGTGCATCACCAGGAATTCTGGTAAAATTTAATATAAATTTGTGGACTGTATATTAAAATTAATAAATTATTACATATACACATTTATATAACAGAAGGAGAATTTATAATCATAACACTCACCAATTAGTCTGGAGATTACAGTGTGTCATGTACAGAAACCCACTCTGCCTATTTATGAAGAAAAACTGACCAGAATTCTAACATAAATTAGACACTTAGCTGAGGTTCCTGGAGCTGTAATGTCCATCTGCTGCTCAAATTATGCAGGACCTCACATCCAACAATTTCGGCTCCTATTTGAGAGGTTTTAAGCCCAATATAACCCCTAGACATTTACAAAAAATGTGATTTCTAATAAGCATAGAGATCTCCAGTGAATACTACAAAGGACTGCCCTTCTAGCATCCAGCCTGTTACTGGGTTTTCGTAACAAGTTGTCAGTATCCTGGTCCAATTATCCATTAGAATTCAATAAGAATTATTAGTGCTTCAGGATTACAATTGGTAGGCTACTAACTAGAGAAATTAAAATTTAATAAGTTTATTAATAAAGATGTCTAGGAGTATATTATCAAATTAAATTAAATAAATCAAAACAATAATAATAATCACTTCTCTCGTGTGCAGTAGTATTGTGCTGAAGGCACATATCACATTTACACGTCTTAAGTACCGTCTGGTACATTAACATTTAATAATACAATATACAAATAAGTTTGTGTGTATGTGTGTAAGTGCTCTAAGTAGTTTGCTATGTCTCAAGACTCGACTAGACTTAAACCAGTGACTGACAAAGTCCTCACATCAACTAACTTCTTGACCACCTGGCAATCAGAACAGCTTGCTTGAACAATAAAATGACTGCTAAGCCCAATAGCAATATAACAAGCAACTGCGACACAGAATCAGGATCAAGGAGATAATATAATGACACTAAGTAGGGACCATCAGCAGATCCTCCACAAAAGTCACAAAACTCCCAAACTACTGAATCTAAGTTCAGCATATGAAAATCCCTGACTGTGACAGTGCACAGATACCAGTACAAGCTAGATCAGAAGCTAAAGCTCAGGACCTGAGTTTCTCAGAGTGTCTATGCGACACACAACCTCAGTACAACGTCGAAAATCACTAAGTCTAGACAATGTTCTGTGAACAGAGTTCTACAGAACCAACAACAAGAAAGTGACAGAGACGATCTTCCAACAAGGGCCAATAAGGGAGAGTTAGGCACGTCTTGTCAGGAATACGTCCAACCACCAAGAGAGTCTAGCCCAGACTGACTACTCCAGGTGAGGTGTGAACACCCAACCTCTCTGATCATGTGATAGCTCCATGGACTGTTGCTGCCCAGCAACACCGAGAAGCCGGCAGGGAAACGAGCAACGAGCGATAATTGCAGTAGTTAGACAATCAAGACTTGAACTATGAGCGCTGAATAGTATATATAAATGTTACATCCTACCTAACAAAAGTAACTAAGTCAAATAATATAAATCAATATATTTACGATTTAGCTATTATCGCAAATATAACCAATATAAAATTATATGAAAAGGTAATATACATTATATACATTGTGACCCATTCAGGGGTCGCAACATAGAGCGACGAAAATTATGCACCTTACATTAACGTGTTTGTATCACATTCAAATAAACAATGGCGATTCACCCCTGCTCGTCAGCGCAGGCGCAGAACTTCCCTGTCGATTCTCTTATTTAAAATGCACTCAACAGAACAATAGTAACGTATTAATCAGGTTTATTTACACAGCATAAATTTTGGGAAATTATTTTCCACATCAGGCAGCAGACAACAGCATGTGGCTTTCTACATCTGACTTATTAATCCACATGGCCTTATGCGAGTGACCTCGGCCACTCGGATACACAGCTCTGGCAAAGAATTCATATTGAATTCATAGAAAAACAGCAAAGAGGGTGTGAGAGTGTAGTGGTGTATGCTGGTAGTGTGATGAGTGTGAGTGATGTATGGCAAGGGAGGATCCGGCAGGGTCCTCCGCATCTACCCTCAAACACATGGAGAAACAACCACATTGGACGCAGAGCACCACACAAGTCGCCTCTTACTTGCTGAAATAGCCGTGCTGAGCAGAACAACAACAACAGAATCATGCAGGTACTGAAGAACAGCGTGGGACGCTCTGAAGATATAGGGTGACGCCACGAAGATTTCTCGATGTAAATTCAGCAAATTTCGGCCAAGATCCTGCTGATCCTGTGTTTGAATGATGAAACTTGCGACCCCAGTCGTTATTATGTACAATGACTCCTGTAGACAATCCCCTCTGTACAATGACTCTTGGGATCAGTTTATTTTGCACAGTGATCTTGGAACTCAGTACCACCCGAACAGTGAGCCCGGAAGTCAATACCCTCCAAACAGCGAGCCCTAAAGTCAGTACCATCCAAGCAGGGAACCCTGAAGTCAGTGCCATCCAAACAGTGAGCCCTGAAGTCAGTACCATCCAAATAGTGAGCCCTTAAGTCAGCACAAACACTGAGCCCTGAAATCAGTACCATCCAAATAATGAGCCCTACACTCAGTACTCTCCAAATAGTGAGCCTTGAAATCAGTCTGTGCCCTCCCAACAGTGAGCCCTGAAATCAGTCAATACCCTGCAGTCAGTACCTTCTCTACAATGACCACCGAATTCAATACACCAGTTCACTGGTGTAGCTGCATATTGTACAATAAGTAGTGGAGTTATTAGTACTTTCTCTAGAGTGACTCTTGGAGTTAATTCCTCTCTCTGCAGAAACCCCTTCAGATAATACATTCACTACAGTATCTCCTTGAATCAGTATCTTCTGTCCAGTAAAGTCTTGAGTCTGTATCCTTTGTACAATAGCCTCTGGAGTCAACATCCTCTGTACAGTTACCCCTGATGGTCTTTGCCCTCCGAACAGTGACCATTGGAGTCAACCGGCTCTATTCAGTGACCTCCGAAGTTAATACTCTCTATATAGTTACCGCTCAGGTTAATAACTACTGGATAGTGACCACTGGAATCAGTACCATTTGTATAGTGATTCATCTGTACTGTGGTGCTTGTAAATGGTACCCTCCGTACAGTGACCCTTATAAAAAGTACCCACAGTACAGTGATCCCCAGGAATCAGTACCTTCTGTTATTTGACTCCTGGGGTCAGCATCCTCCATTTAGCGAGCCTTCCAGAAGTAGTACCCTTTATGTAGTTACCCTCAGCAAGTCGTATCCATCTCGAGATTCTACAGATCGAGCTTTCTTTACATGATGTCCCCAGAGTAGATAACTTTTCCCTCGTATAGTGACCCATCCCTACAGTCAGTACCCATCCCTACAGTCAATACCCATCCCTACAGTCAATACCCATCCCTGCAGTCAATACCCTCAATATAATTATTCAACGAGACAGAACATTGGACTTCCACGAGATTCCGAACTGTGACCATAAAAATTTTCTTGCATGTTCGCAGATGATGCCATGTTAATAAGGGTAATTAAACTAATAAAGTAATGGAAATCTAACAAATATCTGGACGAACAACAAAATAGCGAAGCAATTTAATCTCAGCAAAAGCAAGGTTATGAAGATTGGGACGTTGGACAAAATCAGAGAGTAACTGGAAACGGGGAGCGACAGAAACTCTAAACCCATTTCTAGCAGAAAGACCTACAGGTGAGTACAGTTCTGTGTGTATCTCCACCAGAACATTGTCTGTATACAAGCTAAAGCACAACTGACGATTCTAAAGATAGCACTCAGAGTTCTTAGCTATTTATAATTTTAATTTCGACATTTGTCAGGCCGATCGTTCAGAATGCAGTACTGTCATAAAATAGAGCGAATAACAGAACGTGTCAGGAAACTATAAAATATGCAGATATTCGCAACGAGATTAGCCCTTTAATCTTGTCCCCCAGGATGCGCCCCACAGCAGTCGACTAACACCCAGGTACCTACTTAATGCTATATGAACAGGAACAGCAAGTGTAAGGAAACATGCCCAACATTTCTACTCGTGCCGGGGATTCAAACACTGACACTCAGCATGTAAAGTGAGTGCGCTATCAATTGAACCACGGGTTGTCACAGGTCATGTTCAATGAAGAGCCAAGACCAGGAACTTTGAGTAAGGAAAAGCCAGAACAGTGAAGCAAAATAACAATTTTACTGATCAAAGTACATGGAAGTCTTTGAGGTATAATTTCGTATCTGGAAATATGAACAAAGTTTATGTTTTAATGAAGAAGACAGAGGACAAGGGATAATAGACGAGGAGCGAAAATAAACGAAGGGGAAAAAGAAATAGAAAAAAACGAATGGCAACCGGTTTAGAAAAAAATGGTTTATCAGCAAATAACACAAAATAACCAGAATGAAATCACAAACGTCCCAAGATAATAAGGACAAGGACATTAGCGAAGTAAACAAAGTCAAAGTTCAGAAAAAAAAATGGAAACAAAAAAGTTTCTAAGCAGAGATGTTTTATCATGAATTTCATCACAGGAAATAATTAGAGAAGTTGATCCAAACATAATTAATCTTTAGTGTGTTTAGCTATAATGTTCAACAAACTTGATCATGTTTAACTTCAATGTTGGATAGACTATCGAGATTGCTGAAGTTGTAATGAAACTCTTCCTTACACAGAAGGGATTTTCTTATTCCCTCCAGCCTCGTCCCTCGTAAGTTCTCTCAAGTAATTATAGAAGATCAGCAGGAGTTATACAGCAGAATTAAACTCCATATCAGTGTGTGATACAACAAAACAACTCGCTATACCAGTGAGTAATACACCAGAATATGCTACTGCATCATTATATGCAGCAGGACATAGGCTGGAACCAGGTCCTCTGCAGCCTCAGAGTTTTTAAAACGTTTAGAAATAGCAGAAAAGGCGAAATATTCACATTGTAAAAATGTCTCGTCGGTCAATGCATGCAGGGGATGAGATGAAATAGCTGAGGCCACCTGCCTGAATGCTGGCTGCCTTGGATCAAAACGTGTAGCGTTGGCTGGGTGCCAAGGTATTGGTTCAGTGTGGTACGGTGGTTAGAGCACTG
The DNA here is from genome assembly GCF_038502225.1 of Cherax quadricarinatus. NCBI lineage: Eukaryota > Metazoa > Arthropoda > Malacostraca > Decapoda > Parastacidae > Cherax > Cherax quadricarinatus. Next base: position 99,306 of record NW_027196107.1, on the reverse strand, counting down.
CGTACCTTGTCCCAAGGTTCGTAGGTTCGAGTCTCCTTCGACCAGAGATTTATATATATATATATATATATATATATATATATATATATATATATATATATATATATATATATATGTGTGTGTGTGTGTGTGTGTGTGTGTGTGTACTCACCTAGCTGAGGTTGCAGGGGTCGAGTCCTAGCACCTGGCCCCGCCTCTTCACTGGTCGCTACTAGGTCACTCTCCCTGAACCGTGAGCTTTATCATACCTTTGTGAGTGTGTCCTGCAGAATAGGTAAAACTTGCTATTTTAGCTTCAAAAGCAACGCTTTTCTTGCCGAATAAGGCAAGCTAAAATTTGTGTGTGCAATAATTTCGCAAAAATCATTCTGAACCTAACGAAAAAATGTATTTCATTGTGTTTGTTTATTAATTATTGTAAACTTATCTAAAATATATAGTTGGATTAGGCTAAATTAAATTGCGCTTGTTATAATAAGGTTAGGTAAGTTTTCTAAAGTACTTCTGGTACAAAGTTATTAAATTTTACATTAACATAAATAAAAAATATATATCTTTCAATGTATAAGAGAAAATCTTAGAAAGAACTTAATTTCAAATGAGTTCTTGCTAAGCGACCAGTGTTGTTGGGTTGGTGGTGCTTAAGTATCATGTATGCCAATGTTTTTGAAATTTTGTAGTTTCCAGTGTTGCGTTCTATAGTGTCGGTGACGGCGATTAGTGAGGCTTCTAGGCACCGTCGGCGTCTGAGGTCTGGTTCGGTGAGAACGAGTTGTGCTTCATTCCAGTTCATCAAATGCCCCGTGGAGTCTCTGTGGAGGACACAGGCGTACCTTACACCGTCTCTGTTAGAGGCATTTCGATGCTCATTCAGGCGGACTGCAAGATCTCTGCCTGTCTCGCCTATATATTTCTTGGGACAGAACCCACAGGGGATAGTGTAGACGCCTGCTGTAGAAGTTAGAGGTGTGGGGCTGCGTTTCGTAGTGAGGTCTTTGATAGATGATGTGTTTATCAAAGACCTCAAAGATAGATGATGTGTTTATCAAAGACCTCACTACGAAACGCAGCCCCACACCTCTAACTTCTACAGCAGGCGTCTACACTATCCCCTGTGGGTTCTGTCCCAAGAAATATGTAGGCGAGACAGGCAGAAATCTTGCAGTCCGCCTGAATGAGCATCGAAATGCCTCTAACAGAGACGGTGTAAGGTACGCCTGTGTCCTCCACAGAGACTCCACGGGGCATTTGATGAACTGGAATGAGGCACAACTCGTTCTCACCGAACCAGACCTCAGACGCCGACGGTGCCTAGAAGCCTCACTAATCGCCGTCACCGACACTATAGAACGCAACACTGGAAACTACAAAATTTCAAAAACATTGGCATACATGATACTTAAGCACCACCAACCCAACAACACTGGTCGCTTAGCAAGAACTCATTTGAAATTAAGTTCTTTCTAAGATTTTCTCTTATACATTGAAAGATATATATTTTTTATTTATGTTAATGTAAAATTTAATAACTTTGTACCAGAAGTACTTTAGAAAACTTACCTAACCTTATTATAACAAGCGCAATTTAATTTAGCCTAATCCAACTATATATTTTAGATAAGTTTACAATAATTAATAAACAAACACAATGAAATACATTTTTTCGTTAGGTTCAGAATGATTTTTGCGAAATTATTGTGCAATTATTTAATAAATGTATGGAAGAGGGTAAGGTACCTAGGGATTGGCAGAGAGCATGCATAGTTCCTTTGTATAAAGGCAAAGGGGATAAAAGAGAGTGCAAAAATTATAGGGGGATAAGTCTGTTGAGTGTACCTGGTAAAGTGTATGGTAGAGTTATAATTGAAAGAATTAAGAGTAAGACGGAGAATAGGATAGCAGATGAACAAGGAGGCTTTAGGAAAGGTAGGGGGTGTGTGGACCAGGTGTTTACAGTGAAACATATAAGTGAACAGTATTTAGATAAGGCTAAAGAGGTCTTTGTGGCATTTATGGATTTGGAAAAGGCGTATGACAGGGTGGATAGGGGGGCAATGTGGCAGATGTTGCAAGTGTATGGTGTAGGAGGTAGGTTACTGAAAGCAGTGAAGAGTTTTTACGAGGATAGTGAGGCTCAAGTTAGAGTATGTAGGAAAGAGGGAAATTTTTTCCCAGTAAAAGTAGGCCTTAGACAAGGATGTGTGATGTCACCGTGGTTGTTTAATATATTTATAGATGGGGTTGTAAGAGAAGTAAATGCGAGGGTCTTGGCAAGAGGCGTGGAGTTAAAAGATAAAGAATCACACACAAAGTGGGAGTTGTCACAGCTGCTCTTTGCTGATGACACTGTGCTCTTGGGAGATTCTGAAGAGAAGTTGCAGAGATTGGTGGATGAATTTGGTAGGGTGTGCAAAAGAAGAAAATTAAAGGTGAATACAGGAAAGAGTAAGGTTATGAGGATAACAAAAAGATTAGGTGATGAAAGATTGAATATCAGATTGGAGGGAGAGAGTATGGAGGAGGTGAACGTATTCAGATATTTGGGAGTGGACGTGTCAGCGGATGGGTCTATGAAAGATGAGGTGAATCATAGAATTGATGAGGGAAAAAGAGTGAGTGGTGCACTTAGGAGTCTGTGGAGACAAAGAACTTTGTCCTTGGAGGCAAAGAGGGGAATGTATGAGAGTATAGTTTTACCAACGCTCTTATATGGGTGTGAAGCGTGGGTGATGAATGTTGCAGCGAGGAGAAGGCTGGAGGCAGTGGAGATGTCATGTCTGAGGGCAATGTGTGGTGTGAATATAATGCAGAGAATTCGTAGTTTGGAAGTTAGGAGGAGGTGCGGGATTACCAAAACTGTTGTCCAGAGGGCTGAGGAAGGGTTGTTGAGGTGGTTCGGACATGTAGAGAGAATGGAGCGAAACAGAATGACTTCAAGAGTGTATCAGTCTGTAGTGGAAGGAAGGCGGGGTAGGGTTCGGCCTAGGAAGGGTTGGAGGGAGGGGGTAAAGGAGGTTTTGTGTGCGAGGGGCTTGGACTTCCAGCAGGCATGCGTGAGCGTGTTTGATAGGAGTGAATGGAGACAAATGGTTTTTAATACTTGACGTGCTGTTGGAGTGTGAGCAAAGTAACATTTATGAAGGGATTCAGGGAAACCGGCAGGCCGGACTTGAGTCCTGGAGATGGGAAGTACAGTGCCTGCACTCTGAAGGAGGGGTGTTAATGTTGCAGTTTAAAAACTGTAGTGTAAAGCACCCTTCTGGCAAGACAGTGATGGAGTGAATGATGGTGAAAGTTTTTCTTTTTCGGGCCACCCTGCCTTGGTGGGAATCGGCCGGTGTGATAATAAAAAAAATAAAATATAATGTGACCCTTGTGCTTCGCTTCGCTGACACTGATAACTGATGCGTTGAATACCGTAAGAGAAATAATTAAGAGAAGAGGGGAGAAGATTCTGAGGGACACTGAGAAAGCTTTTTAAAGGAAACGAAAATATTCTAATTGAATAATTGATAAGATGCAGAGGGAAGGGTAAACGGGTAGACAGAGAACATGGAACGAGGATGCAAGAGAAAGTAACAGTCAGGGAGAGTAACAAGACAAGAAAAGAATAAATGTCAAGGGGAGTGTAAGACAAAAGAGGAAGTAATTGTCAAACAGAGGAACAGGACGAAATGGGGAGTAACAGTCAATGAAAGGAGTAAGATAGAAGAGGAAGCAAATATCAAAGAGACTTTTTATGCAATGAAAAAATAGAATATAGTTAGGGAGAGGAGCAAAAAAAAACAAGAGAAGATTGAAGTTCTGGAAAGGAACAAGAACAAATGGAAAAAGTAGGAAAGCGATGAAAGTCCAAGGATGTCATGAGGAGTTTGAGAAAGGTTTGTAGATGAATGGTTCAGAGAACCGACATGTTGATAAATTAGACACATGTGCAACTCTTGGGTATCTTTATTAAGGAAACGTTTCGCCACACAGTGGCTTCATCAGTCCATACAAAGGAGAATCTTGAAGAACAGGAGGAGAATGAGGTAATCAGTCCCTCAACCTTGAGAAAGGTTAATGAAATGATCGGAGAAAATTCATAAGAACATAAGAAAGGAGGAACACTACAGCAGGCCTGTTGGCCCATACTAGGCAGGTCTTTCACAATCCATCCCACTAACAGAATATTTGACCAACCTATTTTCAACGCTACCAAAGCAATAAGCTTTGATATATCTAATTACATATGTGCAAGTCCCTCTCAAATCTAACCTCTCTCATGTATTTGTCCAACTTAAATTTGAATAATCCTACTGGGCAGACTGTTCCACTGAAACACTGAGGGCACTGCCCTTAGTGTATCCTCCGAGGGTAGTGTCCCAGGAAAGAGGGAAGACTGAGGGTAGTGTCCCAGGAAAGAGGGAAGACTGAGGGTAGTGTCCCAGGAAAGAGAGAGGACTGAGGGTAGTGTCCCAGGAAAGAGAGAGGACTGAGGGTAGTGTCCCAGGAAAGAGGAAAGACTGAGGGTAGTGTCCCAGGAAAGAGGGAAGACTGAGGGTAGTGTCCCAGGAAAGAGAGAGGACTGAGGGTAGTGTCCCAGAAAAGAGGAAAGACTGAGGGTAGTGTCCCAGGAAAGAGGGAAGACTGAGGGTAGTGTCCCAGGAAAGAGGGAAGAATGAGGGTACTGTCCCAGGAAAGAGGGAAGAATGAGGGTAGTGTCCCAGGAAAGAGGGAATACTGAGGGTAGTGTCCCAGGAAAGGGGGAGGACGGAGGGTAGTGCCCCAGGAAAGAGGGAAGACTGAGGGTAGTGTCCCAGGAAAGAGGGAGGACTGAGGGTAGTGTCCCAGGAAAGAGGGAAGACTGAGGGTAGTGTCCCAGGAAAGCGGGAGGACTGAGGGTAGTGTCCCAGGAAAGAGGGAGGACTGAGGGTAGTGTCCCAGGAAAGAGGGAAGACTAAGGGTAGTGTCCCAGGAAAGAGGGAAGACTGAGGGTAGTGTCCCAGGAAAGAGGGAAGACTGAGGGTAGTGTCCCAGGAAAGAGGGAGGACTGAGGGTAGTGTCCCAGGAAAGAAGGAAGACTGAGGGCAGCGTCCCAGGAAAGAGGGAAGACTGAGGGTAGTGTCCCAGGAAAGAGGGAAGACTGAGGGTAGTGTCCCAGGAAAGAGGGAAGACTGAGGGTAGTGTCCCAGGAAAGAGGGAAGACTGAGGGTAGTGTCCCAGGAAAGAGGGAAGACTGAGGGTAGTGTCCCAGGAAAGAGGGAAGACTGAGGGTAGTGTCCCAGGAAAGAGGGAAGACTGAGGGTAGTGTCCCAGGAAAGAGGGAAGACTGAGGGTAGTGTCCCAGGAAAGAGGGAAGACTGAGGGTAGTGTCCCAGGAAAGAGGGAAGACTGAGGGTAGTGTCCCAGGAAAGAGGGAAGACTGAGGGTAGTGTCCCAGGAAAGAGGGAGGACTGAGGGTAGTGTCCCAGGAATGAGGGAAGACTGAGGGTAGTGTCCCAGGAAAGAGGAAAGACTGAGGGTAGTGTCTCAGGAAAGAGGGGGGACTGAGGGTAGTGTCCCAGGAAAGAGGGAGGACTGAGGGTAGTGTCTCAGGAAAGAGGGAGGACTGAGGGTAGTGTCTCAGGAAAGAGGGGGGACTGAGGGTAGTGTCTCAGGAAAGAGGGAGGACTGAGGGTAGTGTCTCAGGAAAGAGGGAGGACTGAGGGTAGTGTCCCAGGAAAGAGGGAGGACTGAGGGTAGTGTCTCAGGAAAGAGGGAGGACTGAGGGTAGTGTCTCAGGAAAGAGGGAGGACTGAGGGTAGTGTCTCAGGAACGAGGGAGGACTGAGGGTAGTGTCTCAGGAAAGAGGGGGGACTGAGGGTAGTGTCTCAGGAAAGAGGGAAGACTGAGGGTAGTGTCTCAGGAAAGAGGGAGGACTGAGGGTAGTGTCTCAGGAAAGAGGGAAGACTGATGGTAGTGTCTCAGGAAAGAGGGAAGACTGAGGGTAGTGTCTCAGGAAAGAGGGAAGACTGATGGTAGTGTCTCAGGAAAGAGGGAAGACTGAGGGTAGTGTCTCAGGAAAGAGGGAAGACTGAGGGTAGTGTCTCAGGAAAGAGGGAGGACTGAGGGTAGTGTCCCAGGAAAGAGGGAGGACTGAGGGTAGTGTCTCAGGAAAGAGGGGGGACTGAGGGTAGTGTCCCAGGAAAGAGGGAGGACTGAGGGTAGTGTCTCAGGAAAGAGGGAAGACTGATGGTAGTGTCTCAGGAAAGAGGGAAGACTGAGGGTAGTGTCTCAGGAAAGAGGGAAGACTGAGGGTAGTGTCTCAGGAAAGAGGGAGGACTGAGGGTAGTGTCCCAGGAAAGAGGGAAGACTGAGGGTAGTGTCCCAGGAAAGAGGGAGGACTGAGGGTAGTGTCTCAGGAAAGAGGGAGGACTGAGGGTAGTGTCTCAGGAAAGAGGGAGGACTGAGGGTAGTGTCCCAGGAAAGAGGGAGGACTGAGGGTAGTGTCTCAGGAAAGAGGGGGGACTGAGGGTAGTGTCTCAGGAAAGAGGAAAGACTGAGGGTAGTGTCCCAGGAAAGAGGGAGGACTGAGGGTAGTGTCTCAGGAAAGAGGGGGGACTGAGGGTAGTGTCTCAGGAAAGAGGGAAGACTGATGGTAGTGTCTCAGGAAAGAGGGAAGACTGAGGGTAGTGTCTCAGGAAAGAGGGAAGACTGAGGGTAGTGTCTCAGGAAAGAGGGGGGACTGAGGGTAGTGTCTCAGGAAAGAGGGAAGACTGATGGTAGTGTCTCAGGAAAGAGGGAAGACTGAGGGTAGTGTCTCAGGAAAGAGGGAAGACTGAGGGTAGTGTCTCAGGAAAGAGGGGGGACTGAGGGTAGTGTCTCAGGAAAGAGGGAAGACTGATGGTAGTGTCTCAGGAAAGAGGGAAGACTGAGGGTAGTGTCTCAGGAAAGAGGGAAGACTGAGGGTAGTGTCTCAGGAAAGAGGGGGGACTGAGGGTAGTGTCTCAGGAAAGAGGGAAGACTGATGGTAGTGTCTCAGGAAAGAGGGAAGACTGAGGGTAGTGTCTCAGGAAAGAGGGGGGACTGAGGGTAGTGTCTCAGGAAAGAGGGGGGACTGAGGGTAGTGTCTCAGGAAAGAGGGAGGACTGAGGGTAGTGTCTCAGGAAAGAGGGAGGACTGAGGGTAGTGTCTCAGGAAAGAGGGGGGACTGAGGGTAGTGTCTCAGGAAAGAGGGAGGACTGAGGGTAGTGTCCCAGGAAAGAGGGAGGACTGAGGGTAGTGTCTCAGGAAAGAGGGGGGACTGAGGGTAGTGTCTCAGGAAAGAGGGAGGACTGAGGGTAGTGTCCCAGGAAAGAGGGGGGACTGAGGGTAGTGTCTCAGGAAAGAGGGAGGACTGAGGGTAGTGTCTCAGGAAAGAGGGGGGACTGAGGGTAGTGTCTCAGGAAAGAGGGGGGACTGAGGGTAGTGTCTCAGGAAAGAGGGAAGACTGAGGGTAGTGTCTCAGGAAAGAGGGAGGACTGAGGGTAGTGTCCCAGGAAAGAGGGAGGACTGAGGGTAGTGTCTCAGGAAAGAGGGAGGACTGAGGGTAGTGTCTCAGGAAAGAGGGAGGACTGAGGGTAGTGTCTCAGGAAAGAGGGGGGACTGAGGGTAGTGTCTCAGGAAAGAGGGGGGACTGAGGGTAGTGTCTCAGGAAAGAGGGGGGACTGAGGGTAGTGTCTCAGGAAAGAGGGGGGACTGAGGGTAGTGTCTCAGGAAAGAGGGGGGACTGAGGGTAGTGTCTCAGGAAAGAGGGAAGACTGAGGGTAGTGTCTCAGGAAAGAGGGAGGACTGAGGGTAGTGTCTCAGGAAAGAGGGAGGACTGAGGGTAGTGTCTCAGGAAAGAGGGAGGACTGAGGGTAGTGTCTCAGGAAAGAGGGTGGACTGAGGGTAGTGTCTCAGGAAAGAGGGAGGACTGAGGGTAGTGTCTCAGGAAAGAGGGGGGACTGAGGGTAGTGTCTCAGGAAAGAGGGGGGACTGAGGGTAGTGTCTCAGGAAAGAGGGGGGACTGAGGGTAGTGTCTCAGGAAAGAGGGAAGACTGAGGGTAGTGTCTCAGGAAAGAGGGAGGACTGAGGGTAGTGTCTCAGGAAAGAGGGGGGACTGAGGGTAGTGTCTCAGGAAAGAGGGAAGACTGATGGTAGTGTCTCAGGAAAGAGGGAGGACTGAGGGTAGTGTCTCAGGAAAGAGGGAAGACTGATGGTAGTGTCTCAGGAAAGAGGGAAGACTGAGGGTAGTGTCCCAGGAAAGAGGGAGGACTGAGGGTAGTGTCTCAGGAAAGAGGGAGGACTGAGGGTAGTGTCCCAGGAAAGAGGGGGGACTGAGGGTAGTGTCCCAGGAAAGAGGGAGGACTGAGGGTAGTGTCCCAGGAAAGAGGGAGGACTGAGGGTAGTGTCCCAGGAAAGAGGGAGGACTGAGGGTAGTGTCCCAGGAAAGAGGAAAGACTGAGGGTAGTGTCCCAGGAAAGAGGAAAGACTGAGGGTAGTGTCCCAGGAAAGAGGAAAGACTGAGGGTAGTGTCCCAGGAAAGAGGAAAGACTGAGGGTAGTGTCCCAGGAAAGAGGAAAGACTGAGGGTAGTGTCCCAGGAAAGAGGGAGGACTGAGGGTAGTGTCCCAGGAAAGAGGAAAGACTGAGGGTAGTGTCCCAGGAAAGAGGGAAGACTGAGGGTAGTGTCTCAGGAAAGAGGGAGGACTGAGGGTAGTGTCTCAGGAAAGAGGAAAGACTGAGGGTAGTGTCCCAGGAAAGAGGAAAGACTGAGGGTAGTGTCTCAGGAAAGAGGGAGGACTGAGGGTAGTGTCCCAGGAAAGAGGGAGGACTGAGGGTAGTGTCCCAGGAAAGAGGGAGGACTGAGGGTAGTGTCCCAGGAAAGAGGAAAGACTGAGGGTAGTGTCCCAGGAAAGAGGAAAGACTGAGGGTAGTGTCCCAGGAAAGAGGGAGGACTGAGGGTAGTGTCCCAGGAAAGAGGGAGGACTGAGGGTAGTGTCCCAGGAAAGAGGAAAGACTGAGGGTAGTGTCCCAGGAAAGAGGAAAGACTGAGGGTAGTGTCCCAGGAAAGAGGGAGGACTGAGGGTAGTGTCCCAGGAAAGAGGAAAGACTGAGGGTAGTGTCCCAGGAAAGAGGAAAGACTGAGGGTAGTGTCCCAGGAAAGAGGAAAGACTGAGGGTAGTGTCCCAGGAAAGAGGGAGGACTGAGGGTAGTGTCTCAGGAAAGAGGGGGAACTGAGGGTAGTGTCCCAGGAAAGAGGGAGGACTGAGGGTAGTGTCTCAGGAAAGAGGGAAGACTGAGGGTAGTGTCCCAGGAAAGAGGAAAGACTGAGGGTAGTGTCCCAGGAAAGAGGGAGGACTGAGGGTAGTGTCTCAGGAAAGAGGGAAGACTGAGGGTAGTGTCCCAGGAAAGAGGAAAGACTGAGGGTAGTGTCTCAGGAAAGAGGGAGGACTGAGGGTAGTGTCCCAGGAAAGAGGAAAGACTGAGGGTAGTGTCCCAGGAAAGAGGAAAGACTGAGGGTAGTGTCCCAGGAAAGAGGAAAGACTGAGGGTAGTGTCCCAGGAAAGAGGGAGGACTGAGGGTAGTGTCTCAGGAAAGAGGGGGGACTGAGGGTAGTGTCCCAGGAAAGAGGGAGGACTGAGGGTAGTGTCCCAGGAAAGAGGAAAGACTGAGGGTAGTGTCCCAGGAAAGAGGAAAGACTGAGGGTAGTGTCCCAGGAAAGAGGAAAGACTGAGGGTAGTGTCCCAGGAAAGAGGAAAGACTGAGGGTAGTGTCCCAGGAAAGAGGGAGGACTGAGGGTAGTGTCTCAGGAAAGAGGGAGGACTGAGGGTAGTGTCTCAGGAAAGAGGGAGGACTGAGGGTAGTGTCCCAGGAAAGAGGGGGGACTGAGGGTAGTGTCTCAGGAAAGAGGGAAGACTGAGGGTAGTGTCTCAGGAAAGAGGGAGGACTGAGGGTAGTGTCTCAGGAAAGAGGGAGGACTGAGGGTAGTGTCTCAGGAAAGAGGGAGGACTGAGGGTAGTGTCTCAGGAAAGAGGGGGGACTGAGGGTAGTGTCCCAGGAAAGAGGGGGGACTGAGGGTAGTGTCTCAGGAAAGAGGGAAGACTGAGGGTAGTGTCTCAGGAAAGAGGGGGGACTGAGGGTAGTGTCTCAGGAAAGAGGGGGGACTGAGGGTAGTGTCCCAGGAAAGAGGGAGGACTGAGGGTAGTGTCTCAGGAAAGAGGGGGGACTGAGGGTAGTGTCTCAGGAAAGAGGGGGGACTGAGGGTAGTGTCCCAGGAAAGAGGGGGGACTGAGGGTAGTGTCCCAGGAAAGAGGGGGGACTGAGGGTAGTGTCTCAGGAAAGAGGGGGGACTGAGGGTAGTGTCTCAGGAAAGAGGGGGGACTGAGGGTAGTGTCCCAGGAAAGAGGGAGGACTGAGGGTAGTGTCTCAGGAAAGAGGGAGGACTGAGGGTAGTGTCTCAGGAAAGAGGGAGGACTGAGGGTAGTGTCTCAGGAAAGAGGGAGGACTGAGGGTAGCGTCCCAGGAAAGAGGGAGGACTGAGGGTAGCGTCCCAGGAAAGAGGGGGGACTGAGGGTAGTGTCTCAGGAAAGAGGGAGGACTGAGTGTAGCGTCCCAGGAAAGAGGGAGGACTGAGGGTAGTGTCTCAGGAAAGAGGGAGGACTGAGGGTAGTGTCCCAGGAAAGAGGGAGGACTGAGGGTAGTGTCTCAGGAAAGAGGGGGGACTGAGGGTAGTGTCCCAGGAAAGAGGGGGGACTGAGGGTAGTGTCCCAGGAAAGAGGGGGGACTGAGGGTAGTGTCTCAGGAAAGAGGGGGGACTGAGGGTAGTGTCTCAGGAAAGAGGGAGGACTGAGGGTAGTGTCTCAGGAAAGAGGGGGGACTGAGGGTAGTGTCCCAGGAAAGAGGGGGGACTGAGGGTAGTGTCCCAGGAAAGAGGGGGGACTGAGGGTAGGGTCCCAGGAAAGAGGGGGGACTGAGGGTAGTGTCTCAGGAAAGAGGGGGGACTGAGGGTAGTGTCCCAGGAAAGAGGGGGGACTGAGGGTAGTGTCTCAGGAAAGAGGGGGGACTGAGGGTAGTGTCTCAGGAAAGAGGGAGGACTGAGGGTAGTGTCTCAGGAAAGAGGGAGGACTGAGGGTAGTGTCTCAGGAAAGAGGGGGGACTGAGGGTAGTGTCTCAGGAAAGAGGGGGGACTGAGGGTAGTGTCTCAGGAAAGAGGGGGGACTGAGGGTAGTGTCTCAGGAAAGAGGGAGGACTGAGGGTAGTGTCCCAGGAAAGAGGGGGGACTGAGGGTAGTGTCTCAGGAAAGAGGGGGGACTGAGGGTAGTGTCTCAGGAAAGAGGGGGGACTGAGGGTAGTGTCTCAGGAAAGAGGGAGGACTGAGGGTAGTGTCCCAGGAAAGAGGGGGGACTGAGGGTAGTGTCTCAGGAAAGAGGGGGGACTGAGGGTAGTGTCTCAGGAAAGAGGGAGGACTGAGGGTAGTGTCTCAGGAAAGAGGGAGGACTGAGGGTAGTGTCTCAGGAAAGAGGGGGGACTGAGGGTAGTGTCTCAGGAAAGAGGGAGGACTGATGGTAGTGTCCCAGGAAAGAGGGGGGACTGAGGGTAGTGTCTCAGGAAAGAGGGGGGACTGAGGGTAGTGTCCCAGGAAAGAGGGAGGACTGAGTGTAGTGTCTCAGGAAAGAGGGAGGACTGAGGGTAGTGTCCCAGGAAAGAGGGAGGACTGAGGGTAGTGTCCCAGGAAAGAGGGAGGACTGAGGGTAGTGTCCCAGGAAAGAGGGAGGACTGAGGGTAGTGTCCCAGGAAAGAGGGAGGACTGAGGGTAGTGTCCCAGGAAAGAGGGGGGACTGATGGTAGTGTCCCAGGAAAGAGGGGGGACTGAGGGTAGTGTCCCAGGAAAGAGGGAGGACTGAGGGTAGTGTCCCAGGAAAGAGGGAGGACTGAGGGTAGTGTCCCAGGAAAGAGGGGGGACTGATGGTAGTGTCCCAGGAAAGAGGGGGGACTGAGGGTAGTGTCTCAGGAAAGAGGGGGGACTGAGGGTAGTGTCCCAGGAAAGAGGGAGGACTGAGTGTAGTGTCTCAGGAAAGAGGGAGGACTGAGGGTAGTGTCCCAGGAAAGAGGGAGGACTGAGGGTAGTGTCCCAGGAAAGAGGGAGGACTGAGGGTAGTGTCCCAGGAAAGAGGGAGGACTGAGGGTAGTGTCCCAGGAAAGAGGGAGGACTGAGGGTAGTGTCCCAGGAAAGAGGGAGGACTGAGTGTAGTGTCTCAGGAAAGAGGGAGGACTGAGGGTAGTGTCCCAGGAAAGAGGGAGGACTGAGGGTAGTGTCTCAGGAAAGAGGGAGGACTGAGGGTAGTGTCCCAGGAAAGAGGGAGGACTGAGGGTAGTGTCTCAGGAAAGAGGGAAGACTGAGGGTAGTGTCCCAGGAAAGAGGGAGGACTGAGGGTAGTGTCTCAGGAAAGAGGGAGGACTGAGGGTAGTGTCCCAGGAAAGAGGGAGGACTGAGGGTAGTGTCTCAGGAAAGAGGGAGGACTGAGGGTAGTGTCTCAGGAAAGAGGGAGGACTGAGGGTAGTGTCTCAGGAAAGAGGGAGGACTGAGGGTAGTGTCTCAGGAAAGAGGGAGGACTGAGGGTAGTGTCTCAGGAAAGAGGGGGGACTGAGGGTAGTGTCCCAGGAAAGAGGGAGGACTGAGGGTAGTGTCTCAGGAAAGAGGGAGGACTGAGGGTAGTGTCCCAGGAAAGAGGGAGGACTGAGGGTAGTGTCTCAGGAAAGAGGGAGGACTGAGGGTAGTGTCCCAGGAAAGAGGGAGGACTGAGGGTAGTGTCTCAGGAAAGAGGGAGGACTGAGGGTAGTGTCTCAGGAAAGAGGGAGGACTGAGGGTAGTGTCCCAGGAAAGAGGGAGGACTGAGTGTAGTGTCTCAGGAAAGAGGGAGGACTGAGGGTAGTGTCCCAGGAAAGAGGGAGGACTGAGGGTAGTGTCTCAGGAAAGAGGGAGGACTGAGGGTAGTGTCCCAGGAAAGAGGGAGGACTGAGGGTAGTGTCTCAGGAAAGAGGGAGGACTGAGGGTAGTGTCTCAGGAAAGAGGGAGGACTGAGGGTAGTGTCTCAGGAAAGAGGGAGGACTGAGGGTAGTGTCCCAGGAAAGAGGGAGGACTGAGTGTAGTGTCTCAGGAAAGAGGGAGGACTGAGGGTAGTGTCCCAGGAAAGAGGGAGGACTGAGGGTAGTGTCTCAGGAAAGAGGGAGGACTGAGGGTAGTGTCCCAGGAAAGAGGGAGGACTGAGGGTAGTGTCTCAGGAAAGAGGGAGGACTGAGGGTAGTGTCTCAGGAAAGAGGGAGGACTGAGGGTAGTGTCTCAGGAAAGAGGGAGGACTGAGGGTAGTGTCTCAGGAAAGAGGGAGGACTGAGGGTAGTGTCTCAGGAAAGAGGGGGGACTGAGGGTAGTGTCCCAGGAAAGAGGGAGGACTGAGGGTAGTGTCTCAGGAAAGAGGGGGGACTGAGGGTAGTGTCTCAGGAAAGAGGGAGGACTGAGGGTAGTGTCTCAGGAAAGAGGGAGGACTGAGGGTAGTGTCCCAGGAAAGAGGGAGGACTGAGGGTAGTGTCTCAGGAAAGAGGGAGGACTGAGGGTAGTGTCTCAGGAAAGAGGGAGGACTGAGGGTAGTGTCCCAGGAAAGAGGGAGGACTGAGGGTAGTGTCTCAGGAAAGAGGGAGGACTGAGGGTAGTGTCTCAGGAAAGAGGGAGGACTGAGGGTAGTGTCTCAGGAAAGAGGGAGGACTGAGGGTAGTGTCTCAGGAAAGAGGGAGGACTGAGGGTAGTGTCTCAGGAAAGAGGGGGGACTGAGGGTAGTGTCCCAGGAAAGAGGGAGGACTGAGGGTAGTGTCTCAGGAAAGAGGGGGGACTGAGGGTAGTGTCCCAGGAAAGAGGGGGGACTGAGGGTAGTGTCCCAGGAAAGAGGGGGGACTGAGGGTAGTGTCTCAGGAAAGAGGGAGGACTGAGGGTAGTGTCTCAGGAAAGAGGGAGGACTGAGGGTAGTGTCTCAGGAAAGAGGGGGGACTGAGGGTAGTGTCCCAGGAAAGAGGGGGGACTGAGGGTAGTGTCCCAGGAAAGAGGGGGGACTGAGGGTAGTGTCACAGGAAAGAGGGGGGACTGAGGGTAGTGTCTCAGGAAAGAGGGGGGACTGAGGGTAGTGTCTCAGGAAAGAGGGGGGACTGAGGGTAGTGTCCCAGGAACGAGGGGGGACTGAGGGTAGTGTCCCAGGAAAGAGGGGGGACTGAGGGTAGTGTCTCAGGAAAGAGGGAGGACTGAGGGTAGTGTCTCAGGAAAGAGGGAAGACTGAGGGTAGTGTCTCAGGAAAGAGGGGGGACTGAGGGTAGTGTCTCAGGAAAGAGGGAGGACTGAGGGTAGTGTCTCAGGAAAGAGGGAGGACTGAGGGTAGTGTCTCAGGAAAGAGGGGGGACTGAGGGTAGTGTCCCAGGAAAGAGGGAGGACTGAGGGTAGTGTCTCAGGAAAGAGGGGGGACTGAGGGTAGTGTCTCAGGAAAGAGGGAGGACTGAGGGTAGTGTCTCAGGAAAGAGGGGGGACTGAGGGTAGTGTCCCAGGAAAGAGGGAGGACTGAGGGTAGTGTCTCAGGAAAGAGGGGGGACTGAGGGTAGTGTCTCAGGAAAGAGGGAGGACTGAGGGTAGTGTCTCAGGAAAGAGGGAGGACTGAGGGTAGTGTCTCAGGAAAGAGGGGGGACTGAGGGTAGTGTCCCAGGAAAGAGGGGGGACTGAGGGTAGTGTCTCAGGAAAGAGGGAGGACTGAGGGTAGTGTCCCAGGAAAGAGGGAGGACTGAGGGTAGTGTCTCAGGAAAGAGGGAGGACTGAGGGTAGTGTCTCAGGAAAGAGGGAGGACTGAGGGTAGTGTCTCAGGAAAGAGGGGGGACTGAGGGTAGTGTCCCAGGAAAGAGGGAGGACTGAGGGTAGTGTCTCAGGAAAGAGGGAGGACTGAGGGTAGTGTCCCAGGAAAGAGGGAGGACTGAGGGTAGTGTCTCAGGAAAGAGGGGGGACTGAGGGTAGTGTCTCAGGAAAGAGGGGGGACTGAGGGTAGTGTCTCAGGAAAGAGGGAAGACTGAGGGTAGTGTCTCAGGAAAGAGGGGGGACTGAGGGTAGTGTCTCAGGAAAGAGGGAGGACTGAGGGTAGTGTCCCAGGAAAGAGGGAGGACTGAGGGTAGTGTCTCAGGAAAGAGGGAAGACTGAGGGTAGTGTCACAGGAAAGAGGGGGGACTGAGGGTAGTGTCTCAGGAAAGAGGGAGGACTGAGGGTAGTGTCTCAGGAAAGAGGGAGGACTGAGGGTAGTGTCTCAGGAAAGAGGGAAGACTGAGGGTAGTGTCTCAGGAAAGAGGGAAGACTGAGGGTAGTGTCTCAGGAAAGAGGGAGGACTGAGGGTAGTGTCTCAGGAAAGAGGGAGGACTGAGTGTAGCGTCCCAGGAAAGAGGGAGGACTGAGGGTAGTGTCCCAGGAAAGAGGGAGGACTGAGGGTAGTGTCTCAGGAAAGAGGGAGGACTGAGGGTAGTGTCTCAGGAAAGAGGGAGGACTGAGGGTAGTGTCCCAGGAAAGAGGGAGGACTGAGGGTAGTGTCTCAGGAAAGAGGGAGGACTGAGGGTAGTGTCCCAGGAAAGAGGGAAGACTGAGGGTAGTGTCTCAGGAAAGAGGGAAGACTGAGGGTAGTGTCTCAGGAAAGAGGGAGGACTGAGGGTAGTGTCTCAGGAAAGAGGGAAGACTGAGGGTAGTGTCTCAGGAAAGAGGGGGGACTGAGGGTAGTGTCTCAGGAAAGAGGGGGGACTGAGGGTAGTGTCTCAGGAAAGAGGGGGGACTGAGGGTAGTGTCTCAGGAAAGAGGGGGGACTGAGGGTAGTGTCTCAGGAAAGAGGGAAGACTGAGGGTAGTGTCTCAGGAAAGAGGGGGGACTGAGGGTAGTGTCTCAGGAAAGAGGGAAGACTGAGGGTAGTGTCTCAGGAAAGAGGGAAGACTGAGGGTAGTGTCTCAGGAAAGAGGGGGGACTGAGGGTAGTGTCTCAGGAAAGAGGGAAGACTGAGGGTAGTGTCTCAGGAAAGAGGGGGGACTGAGGGTAGTGTCTCAGGAAAGAGGGGGGACTGAGGGTAGTGTCCCAGGAAAGAGGGAGGACTGAGGGTAGTGTCCCAGGAAAGAGGGAGGACTGAGGGTAGTGTCTCAGGAAAGAGGGAAGACTGAGGGTAGTGTCTCAGGAAAGAGGGAGGACTGAGGGTAGTGTCTCAGGAAAGAGGGAGGACTGATGGTAGTGTCCCAGGAAAGAGGGAGGACTGATGGTAGTGTCCCAGGAAAGAGGGGGGACTGAGGGTAGTGTCTCAGGAAAGAGGGAGGACTGAGGGTAGTGTCTCAGGAAAGAGGGAAGACTGAGGGTAGTGTCTCAGGAAAGAGGGAGGACTGAGGGTAGTGTCTCAGGAAAGAGGGGGGACTGAGGGTAGTGTCTCAGGAAAGAGGGGGGACTGAGGGTAGTGTCTCAGGAAAGAGGGAGGACTGAGGGTAGTGTCTCAGGAAAGAGGGAGGACTGAGGGTAGTGTCTCAGGAAAGAGGGGGGACTGAGGGTAGTGTCTCAGGAAAGAGGGAAGACTGAGGGTAGTGTCTCAGGAAAGAGGGAGGATTGAGGGTAGTGTCTCAGGAAAGAGGGAAGACTGAGGGTAGTGTCTCAGGAAAGAGGGAGGACTGAGGGTAGTGTCTCAGGAAAGAGGGAGGACTGAGGGTAGTGTCTCAGGAAAGAGGGAAGACTGAGGGTAGTGTCTCAGGAAAGAGGGAAGACTGAGGGTAGTGTCTCAGGAAAGAGGGGGGACTGAGGGTAGTGTCCCAGGAAAGAGGGAGGACTGAGGGTAGTGTCTCAGGAAAGAGGGAGGACTGAGGGTAGTGTCTCAGGAAAGAGGGGGGACTGAGGGTAGTGTCTCAGGAAAGAGGGAGGACTGAGGGTAGTGTCCCAGGAAAGAGGGGGGACTGAGGGTAGTGTCTCAGGAAAGAGGGAGGACTGAGGGTAGTGTCCCAGGAAAGAGGGGGGACTGAGGGTAGTGTCTCAGGAAAGAGGGAGGACTGAGGGTAGTGTCTCAGGAAAGAGGGGGGACTGAGGGTAGTGTCTCAGGAAAGAGGGAGGACTGAGGGTAGTGTCCCAGGAAAGAGGGGGGACTGAGGGTAGTGTCTCAGGAAAGAGGGGGGACTGAGGGTAGTGTCTCAGGAAAGAGGGAGGACTGAGGGTAGTGTCTCAGGAAAGAGGGGGGACTGAGGGTAGTGTCCCAGGAAAGAGGGAGGACTGAGGGTAGTGTCTCAGGAAAGAGGGAGGACTGAGGGTAGTGTCTCAGGAAAGAGGGGGGACTGAGGGTAGTGTCTCAGGAAAGAGGGAGGACTGAGGGTAGTGTCCCAGGAAAGAGGGGGGACTGAGGGTAGTGTCTCAGGAAAGAGGGAGGACTGAGGGTAGTGTCTCAGGAAAGAGGGGGGACTGAGGGTAGTGTCTCAGGAAAGAGGGAGGACTGAGGGTAGTGTCCCAGGAAAGAGGGGGGACTGAGGGTAGTGTCTCAGGAAAGAGGGGGGACTGAGGGTAGTGTCTCAGGAAAGAGGGAGGACTGAGGGTAGTGTCTCAGGAAAGAGGGAGGACTGAGGGTAGTGTCTCAGGAAAGAGGGAGGACTGAGGGTAGTGTCTCAGGAAAGAGGGGGGACTGAGGGTAGTGTCTCAGGAAAGAGGGAGGACTGAGGGTAGTGTCCCAGGAAAGAGGGGGGACTGAGGGTAGTGTCTCAGGAAAGAGGGGGGACTGAGGGTAGTGTCTCAGGAAAGAGGGAGGACTGAGGGTAGTGTCTCAGGAAAGAGGGAGGACTGAGGGTAGTGTCTCAGGAAAGAGGGGGGACTGAGGGTAGTGTCTCAGGAAAGAGGGAGGACTGAGGGTAGTGTCTCAGGAAAGAGGGAGGACTGAGGGTAGTGTCTCAGGAAAGAGGGGGGACTGAGGGTAGTGTCTCAGGAAAGAGGGAGGACTGAGGGTAGTGTCTCAGGAAAGAGGGGGGACTGAGGGTAGTGTCTCAGGAAAGAGGGAGGACTGAGGGTAGTGTCCCAGGAAAGAGGGGGGACTGAGGGTAGTGTCTCAGGAAAGAGGGAGGACTGAGGGTAGTGTCTCAGGAAAGAGGGGGGACTGAGGGTAGTGTCTCAGGAAAGAGGGAGGACTGAGGGTAGTGTCCCAGGAAAGAGGGGGGACTGAGGGTAGTGTCTCAGGAAAGAGGGAGGACTGAGGGTAGTGTCTCAGGAAAGAGGGAGGACTGAGGGTAGTGTCTCAGGAAAGAGGGAGGACTGAGGGTAGTGTCTCAGGAAAGAGGGAGGACTGAGGGTAGTGTCTCAGGAAAGAGGGGGGACTGAGGGTAGTGTCCCAGGAAAGAGGGGGGACTGAGGGTAGTGTCTCAGGAAAGAGGGGGGACTGAGGGTAGTGTCTCAGGAAAGAGGGAGGACTGAGGGTAGTGTCTCAGGAAAGAGGGGGGACTGAGGGTAGTGTCCCAGGAAAGAGGGGGGACTGAGGGTAGTGTCTCAGGAAAGAGGGTGGACTGAGGGTAGTGTCTCAGGAAAGAGGGGGGACTGAGGGTAGTGTCCCAGGAAAGAGGGGGGACTGAGGGTAGTGTCTCAGGAAAGAGGGAGGACTGAGGGTAGTGTCTCAGGAAAGAGGGAGGACTGAGGGTAGTGTCTCAGGAAAGAGGGAGGACTGAGGGTAGTGTCTCAGGAAAGAGGGAGGACTGAGGGTAGTGTCCCAGGAAAGAGGGAGGACTGAGGGTAGTGTCCCAGGAAAGAGGGAGGACTGAGGGTAGTGTCCCAGGAAAGAGGGGGGACTGAGGGTAGTGTCCCAGGAAAGAGGGAGGACTGAGGGTAGTGTCCCAGGAAAGAGGGAGGACTGAGGGTAGTGTCTCAGGAAAGAGGGGGGACTGAGGGTAGTGTCCCAGGAAAGAGGGAGGACTGAGGGTAGTGTCTCAGGAAAGAGGGAAGACTGAGGGTAGTGTCCCAGGAAAGAGGGAGGACTGAGGGTAGTGTCTCAGGAAAGAGGGAGGACTGAGGGTAGTGTCTCAGGAAAGAGGGAGGACTGAGGGTAGTGTCCCAGGAAAGAGGGAGGACTGAGGGTAGTGTCCCAGGAAAGATGGAAGACTGAGGGTAGCGTCCCAGGAAAGAGGGAGGACTGAGGGTAGTGTCCCAGGAAAGAGGGAGGACTGAGGGTAGTGTCCCAGGAAAGAGGGAAGACTGAGGGTAGTGTCCCAGGAAAGAGGGAGGACTGAGGGTAGTGTCCCAGGAAAGAGAGAGGACTGAGGGTAGTGTCCCAGGAAAGAGAAAAGACTGAGGGTAGTGTCCCAGGAAAGAGGGAAGACTGAGGGTAGTGTCCCAGGAAAGAGGGAAGACTGAGGGTAGTGTCCCAGGAAAGAGGGAAGACTGAGGGTAGTGTCCAGGAAAGAGGGAGGACTGAGGGTAGCGTCCCAGGAAAGAGAAAAGACTGAGGGTAGTGTCCCAGGAAAGAGGGAAGACTGAGGGTAGTGTCCCAGGAAAGAGGGAGGACTGAGGGTAGTGTCCCAGGAAAGAGAGAGGACTGAGGGTAGTGTCCCAGGAAAGAGGAAAGACTGAGGGTAGTGTCCCAGGAAAGAGGGAGGACTGAGGGTAGTGTCCCAGGAAAGAGGAAAGACTGAGGGTAGTGTCTCAGGAAAGAGGAAAGACTGAGGGTAGTGTCCCAGGAAAGAGGGAAGACTGAGGGTAGTGTCCCAGGAAAGAGGAAAGACTGAGGGTAGTGTCTCAGGAAAGAGGAAAGACTGAGGGTAGTGTCCCAGGAAAGAGAAAAGACTGAGGGTAGTGTCACAGGAAAGAGAGATGACTGAGGGTAGGGTGCCAGGAAAGAGAAAAGACTGAGGGTAGTGTCTCAGGAAAGAGTAAAGACTGAGGGTAGTGTCCCAGGAAAGAGAAAAGACTGAGTGTAGAGTCCCAGGAAAGAGAAAAGACTGAGGGTAGTGTCCCAGGAAAGAGAAAAGACTGAGGGTAGTGTCCCAGGAAAGAGGAAAGACTGAGGGTAGTGTCCCAGGAAAGAGGAAAGACTGAGGGTAGTGTCTCAGGAAAGAGGGAGGACTGAGGGTAGCGTCCCAGGAAAGAGGGGGGACTGAGGGTAGTGTCTCAGGAAAGAGGGGGGACTGAGGGTAGTGTCCCAGGAAAGAGGGGGGACTGAGGGTAGTGTCTCAGGAAAGAGGGGGGACTGAGGGTAGTGTCCCAGGAAAGAGGGGGGACTGAGGGTAGTGTCTCAGGAAAGAGGGGGGACTGAGGGTAGTGTCTCAGGAAAGAGGGGGGACTGAGGGTAGTGTCCCAGGAAAGAGGGAGGACTGAGGGTAGTGTCTCAGGAAAGAGGGGGGACTGAGGGTAGTGTCCCAGGAAAGAGGGAGGACTGAGGGTAGTGTCTCAGGAAAGAGGGAGGACTGAGGGTAGTGTCCCAGGAAAGAGGGGGGACTGAGGGTAGTGTCCCAGGAAAGAGGGGGGACTGAGGGTAGTGTCTCAGGAAAGAGGGGGGACTGAGGGTAGTGTCCCAGGAAAGAGGGAGGACTGAGGGTAGTGTCCCAGGAAAGAGGGAGGACTGAGGGTAGTGTCCCAGGAAAGAGGGGGGACTGAGGGTAGTGTCCCAGGAAAGAGGGCGGACTGAGGGTAGTGTCTCAGGAAAGAGGGGGGACTGAGGGTAGTGTCCCAGGAAAGAGGGAGGACTGAGGGTAGTGTCTCAGGAAAGAGGGAGGACTGAGGGTAGTGTCCCAGGAAAGAGGGAAGACTGATGGTAGTGTCTCAGGAAAGAGGGAAGACTGATGGTAGTGTCTCAGGAAAGAGGGAGGACTGAGGGTAGTGTCCCAGGAAAGAGGGAAGACTGATGGTAGTGTCTCAGGAAAGAGGGAAGACTGATGGTAGTGTCTCAGGAAAGAGGGAAGACTGATGGTAGTGTCTCAGGAAAGAGGGAAGACTGATGGTAGTGTCTCAGGAAAGAGGGAGAACCGAAAGTAGTTTCTTAACTTGGAGGGTATACTGGGGATTGTGCCCCAGGAGAAAGGATAGATCGAGGGTACACTGATGGGTAGTTGTAGTAACTGTTACATTTACAGAGCACTTTTACTGTGTGCATCACTTAGAATTCTTAGCAATACAAAAATTATATACACAAACATGCACAATAAAAATAACGATAATATTAATAAGCATTAAAGACATCTGACATAAATAAAATGTCTAACGCAAATAAATACTGTCATATCAAGTTAAAATAACTAGAATCAGGTAAACAAAAGAGTAAATTATCAACTTGTAGAAGACTCCTAAAACTTCCCTGAGGTCGTTACTAACACCCCGTAATTTTAGAAACATTGACGAAGGGTGGAAAGACCTAAGCCTTGGGTTTAGGTAAGCAACACGCCACTAGCTACACAGAGGCAGGATGGGACAAATTGCAAATAGGTGACTATGGGTTATATGTTTTCCCGATCCTCATTCGACGACAGATTCGTTTCAATGTGTCGGTTCTTACTGAAGGAGTTCCACTCATGTCGATCGATGAGAGACAGATCACCTCAAAAATATTTCAAGGTTAAAAGACTGAGCACCTTAACTTTAAATATTGGAGACAGTAGAAACATTGTAGAGGTAAAGTTAAGGTGCTCAGTCTCTTAACCTTGAAATATTTAATCTTTCTATTCAGTTGTAGTACTCTACGCTCAGGCGAAAAGTTTTCACAATAAATATACCCAATTGTTGTAAATGTATCTGTATTGTATGCCGCTAAAATAATTAAGATACTGTCCAAGCATAGATGGTAGACTAAGTGTGATGTCACTGTAATGATTGTATTCAATAACGACGAAGTTGATGAATATATACCATGTGCAAATCCTGGATATCTATAGTGCCGAGACTTTTTCCCTGGTCATCAAGATTCTTCAGCTTAATACATGAGTAACTTTCATATTGGAGGAAGTGAGAAAAGTGGAGTGGGACTTTTAAGATCTTCAATCGCTTAGGCTTGAAGAGCTGATACAAGGTATTAATTTAAATTAGTCTTGATTGAAGGTGTTATGTTACTTAGCCTGAAGAGTTACCAAAGAAATACAATTATTATTATTATTATTATTATTATTATTATTATTATTATTATTATTATTATTATTATTATAACTAAGCGCTAAAGCCACAAGGGTCGGTTGCACTCGTATTGTAAGATATTCTCAAAGGACATTAAAGAGGTTGCCAGTTTTTTTTCTATTTTATTTTTCTTCTAACTTTTCGTTGTAATTGCACTTGTAACTCGAGGTGTCATCCGACCGGTTTCAAATTTCCAGTGTTCGTGAAAATTAACTAGGCCAGTTTTCTAGGAACGATTAACATATGCAGATGCTATTCTCAGCATCGTGGAATGACTATAATAACTTCCAGAGCCCTCAGCATTGTAACTTCAAACGTTCAAAAAATGATGCCACCTAATTTTACGACAGCAGAGTGAAAATTCAATGAGTAGGTGCACCTCTGATAATTTTATACGAAAAATAGCGTGGCATTTTGAGTACCGCTAAATCACACTAGTGATCGTACTTAGTGTGTGGGGCCATTTCTCAACTTTTAAGCTCGCAATGGTTTAATATTATTTTACATTACTGTTTTTTTCGCTATGATACATGTGAATCGTTCTTGATCCAAGACACAAGAATTATCCTCCCCTTCCTCGGATTGAATCCCAATGCCTCCCATTTCCAAGGTGCTATGTGACCCCCAACTGGTTCAGCAATTTCCCTTTTAAATAAATAATCTTTATTTTACTACAAGTACATGTACAAGGTATACAGTCCTAACTGACATCAGTGACATACTACTATTCAGAAAGCTCCTCGTTATGCTGAGCGTTTAGGGCAAACTAGGTCAGTTTTTGTCCTAGGATGCGACTCACACTAGTCGACTAACACCCAGGTGCCTATTTTAAACTGATGGGTGAACAGGGACAGGGACAGCAGGTGTCTTACGGAAACACGTCACTAATATTTTCCAGCCGTACCGGAGATTCGATCTCCGGACCTCAGAGTGTGAGTCGAGCGCGCTAGCAATCGGGCTACAGGACACCTCATGATTAAACTACAACGATTCTGAACGACATCAGTCTTTCATAAATGAATGATTCAACTTGTGAAATGGATGGTGCGTTTTCTGACGTTTAGGCTGCGTAGGTGAAATTTTGATAGATTCTCTGCATTAACAGAAGATTGCTTCTTCTGTTCTGCTTTTATCTTTAAGTAATGATGTGTTTTCCTCAAAGGAAACTCAACCTTGATTTTAGATTGTGTAAGTTTTAATGCACAAATTTTATTAATCAAACTGGTTTCTTAGAAATATCTGCAAGTTGTTTCAGCTGATCAGAAAAACTCTCTAGTTTAATTCTCATAAATATTTTATGTGCACATTACATATGTGTGCCCTCAAGACTATTGTAAAAGAATGTGTTACGTTTAAATAAAATATACTTAATTACTTACATTCGTACATACCTTCATACCTAAACCTAAATCAATGAATATTTTGGGACGATTTTTGGACTTTGTAGGACACGATTTGCTCTTTTCCGTGGAAGAAATTGGAAAAAAATACAATGCTGATTTTTATACTTCACTCCAAAATGCTAATAAATTAATAATGCAAATTTTGAACGGCTTCAAATTTAATATTCTTGCCTCTTACAACATATTGATCTCTCTGTGATAGCAAGATAATGTTTCTTCAAAGCTGATGTTTATTAATGGATTGTTTGAATTAGTTTAGGGTTAAGTATGTACTAATATGTCATTTCATTTAAGTGATAATTTGTAAGTACCTCTCCTACTTCGCACTTTTATATAACTATAATAAAACCTCATGCCACACTCTGCACTATTCCTTTCTTGGATACCACAGCTACATGTAGTTAATCTGAGCACCGTGTTCCAGCATGGAGGGTTGATATATTGTCCCATAATGGATTGATAGACATAGTAGTACCCAACATGGAAAACAGATATAGCCCCACTCCATAAAGGTGGCAGCAAAGCAGTAGCTAAGAACTATAGACCAATAACTTTAACGTCCCACATCATAAAAATCTTTGAAAGAGTTCTAAGAAGCAGGATAGCAAACCACATTGACTCCCAAAAATTGCACAACCCAGGGCAACATGGTTTTAGATCAGGTCGCTCCTGCCTTTCGCAACTGCTAGACCACTATGATATGGTCCTAGACGCACTGGAAAACAAACAGAATGCAGATTTAGTATACACAGACTTTGCAAATGCCTTTGAGAAGTGCGACCATGGTGTAATAGCACACAAAATGTGTGCTAATGGGATAACTGCCAAAGTAGGCAGATGGATCTTCAACTTTCTAACCAATCGCACACAAAGAGTAGTGGTAAA
This sequence comes from Cherax quadricarinatus, assembly GCF_038502225.1. Taxonomy (NCBI): domain Eukaryota; kingdom Metazoa; phylum Arthropoda; class Malacostraca; order Decapoda; family Parastacidae; genus Cherax; species Cherax quadricarinatus. The sequence goes on along the minus strand of NW_027196107.1, from coordinate 74,884 downwards.
CAGAGTTAAATCAGATGCTGCCATAGTGAAGAGCTCTGTACCACAAGGCACAGTACTCGCACCTATCCTGTTCCTTATTCTCATATCAGACATAGACAGAGATGTAAACCACAGCACTGTATCATCTTTTGCAGACGATACTATGATCTGCATGAGAGTGTCATCCATTGAGGACACGGCAAAGCTCCAAGAAGATATAAACCAAGTTTTCCAATGGGCAACAGAGAACAATATGATGTTCAATGCAGACAAATTCCAACTACTCCGTTACGGAAAACTGGTGGAAATAAATAACTAGGACTGAGTATACTACAAACTTCAATCACACAATAGAGCGGAAAAGTAATGTGAAGGACCTGGGTATGGTAATGTCCGAAGACCTCACCTTCAAGGACCACAACAATGCCACTATCACATCTGCGAGGAAACTGATAGGATGGATAATGAGAACATTCAAGACAAGAGATGCTAAGCCAGTGATGATCCTTTTTAAATCACTTATTCTCTCTAGGCTGGAATACTGCTGTACATTAACATCCCCATTCAAGGCAGGTGAAATTGCAGAATTAGAGAATGTACAGAGAACCTTTACTGCGCGTATAAGTTCCATCAAACACCCTAACTACTGGGAGCGCCTGAAATCACTTGACTTGTACTCACTAGAGCGCAGGCGAGAGAGATATATCATAATCTACACCTGGAAGATTCTGGAGGGACTGGTCCCTAATATGCACACAGCAATCACTCCATACGAAAGCAAAAGACTTGGCAGGCGATGCAGCATACCCCCAGTGAAAAGTAGGGGCGTCACTGGTATACTAAGAGAAAACGCAATAAGTGTCCGGGGCCCAAGACTGTTCAACAGCCTCCCACCAGCAATAAGAGGCATGACGGGAAGACCCCTGGTTGTCTTCAAGAGGGAGCTAGACAGATACCTAAGACGGTGCCGGATCTGCCGAGCTGTGGTTCGTGCGTTGGATTGCGTGCGGCCAGTAGTAACACCTAGTTGATCAAGCCCTGATCCACCGGGAGGCCTGGTCGTGGACCGGGCCGCGGGGGCGTTGATCCCCGGAATGCCCTCCAGGTAGACTCCAGGTAGTGTCACAACATGGAATATAGTGTCACAACATGCATGGAGTGTAGGTGGGAAAAGAAGAAAGCTCTGCTCAACTGGTTTAGTCAGACATTCTTCCCAGCTGGAAAGGCGGAAATATTTCCTCACTTGAGAAAGAACTAAAAATTTCACATTTGAAAACAGGAGAAAATTACTCGATGGAAAGGTAGAAGTTTTCACTAGCTGGGAAGGCAGAAACCTGCTGATGTGGAAACCCCAATTTGCCGAGAGGGTAGAAATTGTAGCCCCGTGGGAAAGAGGCAAATTCTCACCAGCTGGTAAGCTTATTAAATTAATTCACAATGAGTAGCACACATTGGCATTTATTTGTGAATGTTTGGTAGCCATCTTGACAACCTCAGCTGGGTGGATGTTGCTGTAGTCAAATTCTTATATTAAAATGCTTAAGTAGATGGTTAGCTGTAATTTTTCATTGTTTCTTCAGATGTTCTTGAGTGTCTCTGGAGTAAGCACATAATAGTAATTAACTGAATGGATGTATTTCAAGGCTTTCTGTTTAATCATATTCTTCTGTCTCTATGATAAAGCATCAGGCAGATAATCTTCCGGCAGCTGCATTATAACTGACATGATGGGTGATCCAGAAACCTGTGTGCTGCTCTACACATCGGTTTGAGCAATGTTACACTGCCTAATGTGACGTAGCTTCGATTCCATTATCATAGGTTAAAGGACACAAATGCAACTAATGTGACATTTTATTGTGGCAACGTTTTGTTCTCGCTCTCCAGGAGCTTTATCAAGTCGTTTGCCATTAGTTGCACTTGTGCCCTTTTACCTAACATATTGTCGGTAATTCTACCAGCATGAATACGATTCTATTATCGACTGTGTGCCCCGATGGTAGGAACCTACCCATCACTCCTGGTAGTAGGAATATAACCAACAATCTTAATGGTAAAAGCCTTTGAAGCCATTGACCCTGATGGGAATCCAGTCACTTATTATAATAGAGGGGATCTTACAAGCCTTCTTAATAGTGGGGATCAAACACTCCAACTGATATCTGGACAACCCAATTGATATCTGGACCAAAATTACCCATCCAAATGGTGAGTATACATTCACATATTCTGATGTTGGGGACCCAGTCATCCACCTTAATGGATTGCTGGGTTCCCGAATACCATTCCAGATGATGAGTTTCCAGCAGTCCATCCTGATAATGAGGCCCCTAGCCACAGAACTGATGGTGGAGACCCAAACACCCACCCTTATGATGGGGACTAAGAAATCCAGTCTGATGGTGAGGACCCAGGCACCGATACAGATGGCTGGGGCCCATGAAACCAAGTTATGTTGGGGCCAAATCACTTAACCTTTTGGTTGGGACATGATCAAATAATCTGGATAGTGGGGACCCATTTACCCATCTTGATGGAGGGGCCTCTATCCACCCGACCTGATGATAAGGAACATGCCACCCAAACTGTTGGGTATGGCATGCCTCCCATCAAGCCTCCCGGATGGCGAAACCCAAACATCCTATCCGGATATTTGGGATCCAGCCTTCCATGGTGGAAATCCAACCATCCATCCTTATGGAAGAAACGAAGTCACCCGCACTGAAGGCTGCATCCGAACAATCAACACTCATGGTGAGACTATGAAGTCTACTTAATGGGAAGAGTCCAGTCCCCCACAATACTGTAGGGGATCCCAGACATCCATGCTGATGGTGGAACCCCAGCTACCCATTCTGATGGTGGAACCCCAGCTATCCATGCTGATGGTGGAACCTCAGCTACCCGTCTTGATGATTTGAATCCAGTTTTCGTCCTTTTACTTGGAAGATCAAGGGTAAAGAGTAAGAATCGTAAAAAAAGCATTTCAGGGAAACTTTTCATCCGTGGAATTCAATTTTTGATTCAGTGAATGATTGAATATTGAATTGCAACGCAGCGAAGCTGTGCTGACGATCTTTGTCCTTTCCTCCACCGCTTCTTTTACCCTCTTCTCCATCTCGCCCACAACACTTTCAACACTGCCAACCCCACCACATCACCATCCACATCACTCTCATCTCCCACACCATCTCATCCACCCCACTTCATCCACATCACCCCCACCTCTCATCCATCCCACCTCATCCTCACCACCCTCATCTCGTTTTCCAAACACTCTCACCACCTTCCGTCGCTCGACACCCACCCCACCCTCAGAACCTCCCATCCATCAACCATACCATCTCTGTCCCCTCCTAGCCCACAATATCCACACCACCCTAATCAAATCCAAACGCCTCTACACCAACACCATCCTCATTATCTCTTCCCCATCTCATCCTTACCACCATCAACATCTATCTAAATCCACACTTATCCCACCCATTTATATATACCGCTTCACCCACACAACCCACATCACTTCGTACCCCCATGACCTCCGCTCCACACGGTCCCCTCACACTTCACTTGCCCCCATTTCACCCACAACACATTATTTACCAACCCACTGATGTCCACCCCAACTTCACCTTTCATTTCTCTAATCTACGTAATATTTAAGAATGCTCCCCATTAACTTTCTTTGTTGTCTCTCACGGTTACAACATAAACTGGTTTAAACTAAACCAAAAGCCTAGTATTTAAACAGAAAACAGTCTTATACGGTCAAAATCATATTTACTGTTTATGAGTTTTTTTTAAGACCTGACGAAGGGAAGAAAGAAATGCATGAATATAAAAATAATCAATTACAGTACACCAACATAAAACAAAATAATTAAGCAAAATTATTTTAAAATTAAAACTACACGCAACACCTTCACCCCCCCCCCCACTGTTAACACGAAGAGAAACCACGACAGTCACAGCTATTTTACACAACGATAACTGTAGGGGTTATATAGCGGTTATGGAATGGGAGACATTGAGATTCCATCCACGTAAGGGAAGGAGAAAAACCTCTTTTACCAGCTTCAAGTAACCTCACTTCAGGGAGCATAATCCAGTCGTATAACTCAAAATATTACTATATCATATCGAGATTAGAAGTGGCAAAATGGCACCTACGCTCTCCATTAACAACGCCAGCCTATCAGCAGAGGCTTTCAAAATTTATTTAATGGAAGCTTATTTAGGGAATAGTCGATATAAAACTGAGCAGAGAGCACTTGCACTTGTCAATTATCCTCCTAACCTTCACATTGGAATAATTTCCCATAAAAATTAAAATCGCTATTGACACGTAGGTCTCCAATATTTTTACAAAAAAAAATTAAGGTCTGTTTCTTTTTTTTTTTCTTTTTTTTTAAGAAAGTCAAATTTGAAAAATATATAAAACTGGCAATTGTCATGAAGGGACATTCTCAAATTATTACCTCGAAACATTTTTTTTTAAATAAACTTGTCAATTAAAAATTGATTTGGCTGAAAGCAAAAGCCAAGCTTTCTTTTAATAGGGCTAATCAACACCGAAAGTTTAAAGCCTATCGGAAAGAGCATTTTGTCTTAATTGTTCTAAAATCCAAAGATTCAGTTGTTTAACAATTCCATTATAATTCCAATTTTTCACTTACACAGATGAAATCTAAAGTGTCTTCTTTCTTATGGAATGTATCAGTATTAATATTTTGAGGCCAATAAAATGAGTATGTAGATCGCCGAGGATATCTAAGGACTCGAAAAACTGAGAGAATGAGACACTTATGAAACAATGAGACATGAGAGAATGAGACACTTATGTAACATATGGGAATCTTTATCGAGGAAACCTGTCGCCACACAGTGGCTTCATCAGTCCAATATAAAGAATAACGGTGTAATTTAATCAGTCCCTTAGTCTGGAATCGTTGTGCTCAGTCCATCAGTCTTGAAGAAAGTACAGCATATGACCGGAGAAGTGGCTTATACTATACTGTAGTCAGGTGAGTTGAAGCAGGAGGCGGGATCACATGGTACCATCCACTAGTGTAAGTAGGTCTTCGTCCAGAGGTTAGACAAGTGTTGAAGAATTCCTTGTATCAAGATCCCATTATGTTTCAGACTGATACACTGAATACATCGATTCCAGGTTGAGGGACTGATTACCTCAAACTCTTCTTCTCCTTACACCGTTCTTCTTTATATTGGACTGATGAAGCCACTGTATGGCGAAACGTTTCCTTAGAGGTGGTCTATGTGACAATACTCAGAGGTGGTCTACGTAACATTACTCAGAAGTGGTCAGTGTAACATTACTCAGAGGTGGTCTACGTAACATTACTCAGAAGTGGTCAATGTAACATTACTCAGAGGTGGTCTATGTAACATTACTCAGAGGTGGTCTATGTAACATTACTCAGAGGTGGTCTATGTAACATTACTCAGAGGTGGTCTATGTAACATTACTCAGAGGTGGTCTATGTAACATTACTCAGAGGTGGTCTATGTAACATTACTCAGAAGTGGTCTATGTGACAATACTCAGAAGTGGTCTATGTGACAATACTCAGAGGTGGTCTATGTAACATTACTCAGAAGTGGTCAGTGTAACATTACTCAGAGGTGGTCAATGTAACATTACTCAGAAGTGGTCTATGTGACAATACTCAGAGGTGGTCTATATAACATTACTCAGAGGTGGTCTATATAACATTACTCAGAGGTGGTCTATGTAACATTACTCAGAGGTGGTCTATATAACATTACTCAGAGGTGGTCTATGTAACATTACTCAGAGGTGGTCTATGTAACATTACTCAGAAGTGGTCTATGTGACAATACTCAGAGGTGGTCTATGTAACATTACTCAGAAGTGGTCTATATAACATTACTCAGAAGTGGTCTATGTAACATTACTCAGAAGTGGTCTATGTGACAATACTCAGAGGTGGTCTATGTAACATTACTCAGAAGTGGTCTATATAACATTACTCAGAAGTGGTCTATGTAACATTACTCATAAGTGGTCTATGTGACAATACTCAGAGGTGGTCTATGTAACATTACTCAGAAGTGGTCTATATATGCCTTCTGCAGTGTTCCTTCGTTCTTATGTTCTTATATAACATTACTCAGAGGTGGTCTATAAACATTACTCAGAAGTGGTCTATGTAACATTACTCAGAGGTGGTCAATGTAACATTACTCAGAAGTGGTCTATGTAACATTACTCAGAAGTGGTCAATGTAACATTACTCAGAGGTGATCTATGTAACATTACTCAGAAGTGGTCTATGTAACATTACTCAGAAGTGGTCTATGTAACATTACTCAGAGGTGGTCAATGTAACATTACTCAGAGGTGGTCAATGTAACATTACTCAGAGGTGGTCAATGCAACATTACTCAGAGGTGGTCTATGTAACATTACTCAGAGGTGGTCAATGTAACATTACTCAGAGGTGGTCTATGTAACATTACTCAGAGGTGGTCTATGTAACATTACTCAGAGGTGGTCTATATAACATTACTCAGAGGTGGTCTATATAACATTACTCAGAAGTGGTCTGTGACAATACTCAGAGGTGGTCTATGTAACATTACTCAGAAGTGGTCTGTGACAATACTCAGAGGTGGTCTATGTAACATTACTCAGAAGTGGTCTGTGACAATACTCAGAGGTGGTCTATGTAACATTACTCAGAAGTGGTCTGTGACAATACTCAGAGGTGGTCTATGTAACATTACTCAGAAGTGGTCTATGTAACATTACTCAGAGGTGGTCTATGTAACATTACTCAGAAGTGGTCTATGTAACATTACTCAGAGGTGGTCTATGTAACATTACTCAGAAGTGGTCTATGTGACAATACTCAGAAGTGGTCTTTGTAACATTACTCAGAAGTGGTCTATATAACATTACTCAGAAGTGGTCTATGTAACATTACTCAGAAGTGGTCTATGTAACATTACTAAGAGGTTATTCATACATATAAATGGTTTGATCAGTCTTGCCCTACTCAACAAAGAACACAAATGGTGAAATTTGAAAATAATAGAATAAGACATCACCGAATTATTAGTTTCCCATTTGAATAACAAAAAGGCACAATACTGTGACTGGAACAATACACAAATAACCCGCACATAGAAGAGAGGAGCTTACGACGACGTTTCGGTGACTTTGTAAATGGTCCAAGTCGGACCGAAACGTCGTCGTAAACTCCTCTCTTCTATGTGCGGTTTATTTGTGTATTTTCCATTTGAAGACTTATGCATTTATAATATATCCTTGAGGTGTCTGAATTAATTGAGCTTAATAAACTTTATGTAACTGATGCAAATTTTGTTGTTATTAGTAAATTTTACATTAAAAAAAATGACATGGTAATTGAAAATCTTTTCACCGTTACACTGTAATTTCTGTGTAAGAAAGGTATAAAATACCGACAATATGAAAGTTAAGACACATGTGCAACATCTGGATATCTTTATTGTAGACGTTTCGCCACCCAGTCTGCTGCCCGTCCCTTCCACTGACGCCTATATAAACACCAGTCTTCTTGTCTTTGCTCCAGATTCTCCTCCACCACGATGCTGTGAACACTAACTCCAAGGCTGAGGGACTGATTACCTCATCTTTTGTATATAGTTCTACTGTCTTCCTATTATGTCCTAGAATCTGTATTGATAAAGCCACTGGATGGCGAAACGTCTACAATAAAGATATCCAGATGTTGCACATGTGTCTTAACTTTCATTGTAATTTCTACACGAATGTTTTGAAAACCAAACTTGTAAATAGAATGATTCTTGATAAGGATAAATGATAGAGAAATATCGATGATGTCCTGTGCTTAATAGACTTAGTCTGGAACCATCCATAAATTAGTTCACTATTGAATTTGAACAAATTTAACTCATTACCATTCCTAAATCTTTTAATTATTGAGAGGAAACGAGCCATAAGAGAAGGAAAATTATGACGATGTTTCGGTCCTGCTTGTACCATTAACTAGTCACATACTAACACATGAAATTAATGGGTTCAGTGTATTATTATTATAATCACCGGGGAGCGCTAAACCTGTAGGATTATACAGCACATATGGGGGGATGGGAGGCATTCAGGCTCAATTCAGGAAACTGGAGCACAGATCCAATTCCCTAGATCAAGAGCCCCTCACCAGCGTCAAGAACCTCCCATGAGGGGAGGGATCACTATAAATACGAGAGAAGGAAGAAAAGTAGAAAAATAAAAAGAAGGCAGCGGAAATTTTAGTGGAAGTAGTAGTAGTAGTAGTAGTAGTAGTAGTAGTAGTAGTAGCAGTAGTAGTAGTAGTAGTAGTAGTAGTAGTAATAGTAGTAGTAGCAGTAGTAGTAGTAGCAGTAGTAGTAGTAGTAGCAGTAGTAGTAGTAGTAGTAGCAGTAGTAGTAGTAGTAGTAGTAGTAGTAGTAGTAGTAGTAGTAGTAGCAGTAGTAGTAGTAGTAGCAGTAGTAGTAGTAGTAGTAGTAGTAGCAGTAGTAGTAGTAGTAGTAGCAGTAGTAGTAGTAGTAGCAGTAGTAGCAGTAGTAGTAGTAGTAGTAGTAGCAGTAGTAGTAGTAGTAGCAGTAGTAGTAGTAGTAGTAGTAGTAGTAGCAGTAGTAGTAGTAGTAGTAGTAGCAGTAGTAGTAGTAGTAGTAGTAGCAGTAGTAGTAGTAGCAGTAGTAGTAGTAGTAGCAGTAGTAGTAGTAGTAGTAGTAGTAGCAGTAGTAGTAGTAGTAGTAGCAGTAGTAGTAGTAGTAGTAGTAGTAGTAGCAGTAGTAGTAGTAGTAGCAGTAGTAGTAGTAGTAGTAGTAGTAGCAGTAGTAGTAGTAGTAGTAGTAGTAGTAGCAGTAGTAGTAGTAGTAGTAGTAGTAGTAGCAGCAGCAGTAGTAGTAGTAGTAGTAGTAGTAGTAGTAGCAGTAGTAGTAGTAGTAGTAGCAGTAGTAGTAGTAGTAGTAGTAGTAGTAGTAGTAGTAGTAGTAGTAGTAGTAGTAGTAGTAGCAGCAGCAGCAGTAGTAGTAGTAGTATATTCCAAATAGACTATAAAATAATAAAAAAAAATTATTGATTTCTTTAAAAAATTCTAGAACATTTTCCATCTGCCGCATCATGAAAACCTCCTTGAAAAATCCTCCCCTACATACTTTAAAAGTCAATATTGTATTTAAGGATCTTCACGGCATCAAAAAACCTATTTGATTAATAATTCTTCCAAAATGCTGATTGGTGTCTTCAAGATTGCTTGTACAAAGTGCCACAAAATTTGTGTAGGGCAAGCAGGAAAAAGTTTTGAAATATGATTTTAGGACCATAAATATGGCATTAAAACTGGGCAATATTATAATGTTCTGTTCATTCATGTGGGGGATTTTAATCACCTCATTAACTGACTGAAACCCCAGGAAGTTGTAACAAGTAAATTAATGTTAGAACGAAATTTAATAAAATCAAACTTTAAAAAAAAATAGTTCTGATTACAGTTTGAATATAAGTCGAGAATAAAACAAGATTAATAAGTAATGTACAATATTTGTGAAGATTATAAGTTATGTTGACAAACAAATCCACTTTTACTTGACATGTCACCCTTAACCTTAATAAAAGTTGAGAAAGTCTTTACCTGTCGTGTCACTCTTGATCTCACTAAACTGACACCTGTACTGTAGTCCGCCTCCTGGTCCGCTTACTGAGGTAATACACAACTGTACATGTCAGGTGACAACTCTACTATGTACGACTTCTGTTTCTTTATTACGACTTCTGTTTCTTTATTACGACTTCCGTTTCTTTATTACGACTTCTGTTTCTTTATTACGACTTCTGTTTCTTTATTACGACTTCTGTTTCTTTATTACGACTTCTGTTTCTTTATTACGACTTCTGTTTCTTTATTACGACTTCTGTTTCTTTATTACGACTTCTGTTTCTTTATTACGACTTCTGTTTCTTTATTACGACTTCTGTTTCTTTATTACGACTTCTGTTTCTTTATTACGACTTCTGTTTCTTTATTACGACTTCCGTTTCTTTATTACGACTTCTGTTTCTTTATTACGACTTCTGTTTCTTTATTACGACTTTTGTTTCTTTATTACGACTTCTGTTTCTTTATTACGACTTTTGTTTCTTTATTACGACTTTTGTTTCTTTATTACGACTTTTGTTTCTTTATTACGACTTCTGTTTCTTTATTATGACTTCTGTTTCTTTATTACGACTTCTGTTTCTTTATTACGACTTCTGTTTCTTTATTACGACTTCTGTTTCTTTATTACGACTTCTGTTTCTTTATTACGACTTCTGTTTCTTTATTACGACTTCTGTTTTTTTATTACGACTTCCGTTTCTTTATTACGACTTCCGTTTCTTTATTACGACTTCTGTTTCTTTATTACGACTTGTTTCTTTATTACGACTTCCGTTTCTTTATTACGACTTCTGTTTCTTTATTACGACTTCCGTTTCTTTATTACGACTTCTGTTTCTTTATTACCTGTACTATTCCTTGATATTATGAGAGGTCACGAATACGCTTGGAACAGTATTAATTTTTTTACTGTGGGTGTATTGCATATTAAGATGTCATCTATTTCACGTGACTCTATTGAATCAGATACATACGTATATAGGTTAGCATATTAAAGAATTATTTGAATAGTTTGCTTTTGCATATAACTCGAGTCAGCACTAATTAGCAGTCCTGTGAGGACTGCTAATTAGTGTTGGTAAACTCAGGGTGAATGATGAGTATATCCTCAAGCACCACCTCAGAGTAGTTGAAGTATTTACTCAGTTCCAAACATTCTAATTCGCCAAATCTAAAGTCACTGAAAATGGAAAGCCTGTTTAATGTATAGTACACAAATACCCGCTCATACGAGAATGAAACTTATGACGACGTTTCGGTCCAAGTTGGACAGAAACGCTCTCATAAGTTTCATTCTGCTAGGTGCGGGTTATTTGTTGATTGTTCCAAGCAAGGTATTTTGTATTTTTTATAATTTAATGTTCTAACTTGCGTGTCTCTTATCAAAGAACTTACATGATGGTAAATGAGACACTTATGTAACATTTAGGGATATTTACTGTGGAAACGTTCAGCCTATTAGTGGCTTCATCAGTCCAATACAGAGAAGAACGGTGGAAGATGAAGAGTTAGAAGTAATCAGTCCCTCAGTCTGGAGACGTCTTCAGTCCATCAGTCTTGATAAAAGTACAGCATATGTGCGGAGAAGTGGCTTATATACTGTATACAGGTGAGGTGGAGCACTTAGAGGCAGCGTCATCAGTGGACAAAATTCACTAGTGGAAGTCATGCCTAGAGGTTAGGCGAGCACTGAAGAAGTCCCTGCAAGACACTGCAGCATCTTGGAAGCTTGATATATGGAATTCTTCAGCGCTTACCTAACCTATAAGCACACTGAGGTCCGGAGTTCGAATCTTCTCCGGTACGGTTGGAAAACATTAGGGACGTGCTTTCATAAGACACCTACTGTCCCTGTCCCTGTTCACCCATCAGTTTAAAATGGGTACCTGGGTGTTAGTCGACTAGTGTGAGTCGCATCCTGGGACAAAAACTGACCTAATTGGCCCTAAATGCTCAGCATAACGAGAGGCTTTTTATATAGTATGTCAGTGATGTCAGCTAGGACTGTATACCATGTACATGCACTTGTAGTAAATATATTATTATATATTATCCTACGTCCACTAGTGGATTTTATCCACCGGTTAAGCCGCCTACAACTGCTTCACCACCTGTATGCAGTATATATGTTACTACTCCGTGCAAGTGCTGTACTTATATCAAGAGTGATGGACTGAACACATAATTTCCAAGCTGATGGAGTGATTACCTCAAATTCCTTCTCATTTTCCACTATTCTTTGCATTAGACTGATGAAGCCACAAGCTGCTTAAACTTTTCCACAATAACGATACCCAAATGTTGCGCAAAAGTCTCATTCATAAACCATTTATATAATTTCTAAGTCATTTATATTAAAATAAAGAGCTTACACATAGAATAGGAAGAGTTACGATAACTGCATTCATCTGCTACAAGTGAGAGTACCCCAGTTTGATTCTGGCAGTCACCGGGTCTCTTAATGTAGTGGACGTTCCATGCTGCCCAGACACGTGGCTTTCTGATCAGAACTAATCATAGTTCCTCTCAGCACTCGGAGTATGTGTTTACTCGTCTATTAGAGGTGGTATACTTCTGCATGGCTGTTTTATCACTGGAGTGGGATGATTAGTTCTAACTCCACCTAGGACATAACACAAGTAGAACTTTTGTACTGCCGATTCATATGTGGAAAGGTATCTAAACAAATGAGATAAGAAGGCCTTTGTTCTGGGTACTTTCTTGTTTTTAGATACAACTGTTAGGAGGTTAAATAGCAGACGGAGTCATAGAAGATTACCCTTCCTGTTAAGCTAGTTGTGAGCTTCAGTGCAGCTAGCTATATTAACTGTGAACTGAGGTATCTATCAACGTTTCTGTACTCGACTGAAGAAGCCTAATGTGTAGGCGAAACGTTTCGAAATGAAGATACCTAACTGTTGCATATGTGTCTTACCTAACAACCTGTCGGTATTTTATACCATTTTAATGTTCAATCTGTCAGACACTGCAACACAAGGGTATCTTGGTACAGACCTGCAATCAACTTCGACAACTTCCACTAGTGAGAGCGGCTGGATTTGAGAGGGACCTGACCTCCCAACATCTGAGTTCTTACCTCTTCTAGTGACCTACGTCTCACCTCCTGGCGCTATATAAGGCTCCATCCTGTCACTTCATCTCCATATTGTTTCATACTATGGAACAATGCTCTTCTCCAGACTGAGGGACTGACCACCTCAAAACTTTAAGGGTGATGTATCTTCTGCTTCTATCAACTTTTCTGTACTCGACTGAAGAAGCCTACTGTGTAGGCGAAACGTTTCGAAATGAAGATACCTAACTGTTGCATATGTGTCTTACCTAATAACTGAGGTATCTAATGAATCTGATGATACCAGTCATTATATACTAATTACTTTTGTGTATTTTGCACTCTGTTGTAGTGCGGTTTGTAGTCTGCTAAACTGGGCCGTAAGTGCTCACTTTGCAGGAGGCATCTGCATGCCCGGCAATAGTTTCTTGGACTGTTGCTTTAGGGAGTAAATTCTCATTGTTCCTCTTAATGACAGTCATGTATGATATTCGTACACTGGGAAGTAGGGAGAAGTGATGTTGATTTTTATTACGTAAGCAATATTTACCTTCAGTCATTGTGTGAATGACCATGAGGTGGAATGCAGTAATGCTGTTTTGTCTAGCATGTTGTAGGCTTGAAACAGCATACCCTGAGTCCCTGGCGACGCTGAGTCTTTTAAGATCTTAGTACAAAAGGTTGTGTTTAACTGTGCTCAAGACCAAGTGCATAGAAAACTTCAGTTCCTCACTCATTTTTTTTTTAAAGTCTAGTGCACACTGGAGCACTGTGAGTTATCCTCATGTGCCTATTCTAGATTGCTTCATATTTATTAAGCGAAGCAAGTGGAAAGTTGATCAAGTGATTACTATTGTAATTAAAGAGAGATATAAAGACTATGTAATACAGACTTGTGTATTTAGCGTTGATGCCAAAGTTTCTCCCAACAAATGTTCCACTAGGTTTAAGTTTCTCTTCAAGTCTGCAGTAAAGGTACTTGCAATATTGCTGTTTATTCCTACTCCTAAGTATTTGTTTTGTTCACAGTACTCAATGTCATTGTTATTGATTTGGAAGGGCAACAGATTATCAATGTAGACCTTCGGACAGAAGATTTTGACATTGTCCGTGGGTGGGTATGTCGAGGCCACATTCAGTGCTTCTAGCTACAATGTTGGATGTGCTGGTAAAGATCCAAATATCATGTGTATAAAATATGACTGCCCATCATCTTGCGTTAGAATGTATGACAAAACCCTGAAGTAACCCCAGTTCAAAGTCATAGCTGGTACTCATGATATCTTAATATATGACTTACACAATTCTGTTGCTCAGGTAATTGCCGCCTAGCTAATGATGTACTGTTTTGTGCCACACAGTACTTAAAACATACAATCTCATAGTCTGTACACTAATTGACTAAATACTATTACCACAAATATAATCAAATTAAACATCTTCCTCTGCTCATTACTCATTGTACACATAACATACATGCTCATCATTAAGAAGAATCCATAACTCAAGATAACAGCACTAAAAGCCATTGCTTCCCTTGTACATAACTTATTACCCAGCAAACAGCATGCAAGAAAACGCGTCCTGCGTGATGAAATATGACTGAGAAATGTACCTAGCGTATGTTAACACAATGTAAGGGACATATAGAAATAAGCAGCTGCATTATGCTTATGTGTTATATCATGTACAAAATGTGTTTTGTCGTGCTTTTTCTTACTCTTAGGATATTTATATTTTCTACTGTGAAATCTTATTCTCCTGTGAATTCCCATTAAATGACGTTAAATAATACTGAGTCTACCCCTACAGAACAGCTTCAGTACTGAAGAGCTGATGTATCTCATGGAGAGAATAGTGCCCTGGTGTGGGGGAGGGGGGGAATGGTATGGTGATACCGACAAGATGTGGAAAAAGACACTTATGTACAGTTCAGGACATTTATTAAAGGAAACGTTTCGCCACGAGTGGCTTCTTCAGTCCTAATACAGAGAAAACTAAGAAAACATTTATATATATAGTGGCAGGAGTCAGGTGAGGTGACGCGTGGGTAGAGGTGGTAGTAGTAGTAGTAGTAGTAGTAGTAGTAATGGAACTAAGGAGGTGAGGCTAGAGAGGGACCTGCTGGCATCAAGTAACATCAGTTCCCAGGATGGGTAATATCCTCTTGCTTAGTAATTTTGAAATACTGTAACTACCGGATTTTTGCTTTATAGTGTTACTGACAGAAATTAGTGCAGCTTCAATGCATTTTCTCCGTCTTAAGTCGTCTTCTTTAATAACTAGTTTAGCTTCATTGAATTTCATGAGGTGTCCAACATCGTCTCTATGTTGAACACATGCGTTTTTGCGGTCATAATTTCTGCAAGCATTTTTGTGTTCTGCTATTCTAATGTCCTGCTATTCTAATGCCCTGGTGTGTTATCTAGAAAGCAAAGATCGCTTTGTAATTGGGATGCATGTATCCCAATTTGTAAATTTTATTATACAAAAAAATAATATTGATTTCCATGAAATAACTAAAGAATGCCTCTTCTGATCAGCAACGAAATAATAACGCAGATGCAGTCCATAAGCAGAATGGCTCCCTATAAGTTTAATTTGTGTTGGTGCAAAATATTCCAGATCTGAAAATTTGAAGCTGAACGGATGAGTAGTTCTACTGTTATTGAACGGTTTCCAATGATTCCAAGTTTTATAAGCTAATTTAATGTACTGACAAATTTCCCCTCACACAAATTAAATTAGTGGGTACTATCCTGCAAGAATTATCAGCTATTAAATATTGAAATTATTTTGTCTAATTCACCATATACATTAATATGTGAGTGGGCTGAATTCCGGCTCCGGTGATTCTTGAGTGTTGGTCTCCCGGTCCTGTCCCTCTCTACGGTGGCAATATAAACACAAATGCAGTATAATGTGATCCTTTATTGACTACGTTTCGCCCACACAGTGGGCTTTTTCAAGTCACAAACAGAACTACCTGGGGTGGAAGGAACGCGAGTATTTATAGTCCGGCTGAGGTCAGGTGAAGAATGTTGCATCTGATGATGTACCGAGTGGGGTTATAGAGTCTAAAAACTTGGGTAGCTTGGAAAGGAGATTGGATAAGTTTGTGAGCAGATCTTCTACAGTGTTCTTATGTGGGATAGCGGTGAAGAAGTTTCTTGGCAAGTGGTTCAGCTATGTTATAGAAGCCACTATTCTGGTTGAAGTTGTCGGATATAGAAATAAGTGATGATTCCAGGATTCTTCGGTATTGAGTGTTGTCTTCTGTGGCGATAAGTCTTGAGTTTCTGTAGTTTATCAAGTGGTTGTGTGAATTACGGTGTTGTACGCAGGCATTCCTTGTGTCGTCAGACCTGCTTGCGTATTGGTGTTCTGAAATACGTGTTTGGAGGTCCCTTGATGTTTCGCCCACGTATAACTTGTTGCAGTCATTACAAGGGATTATGTATACCCCTCTCTACGGTGTTGATCTATAGATCTTAGGTTGTTTAAGGATATTTAGCCTCAAGTTCTATGCCTTAAGTGCGTGTTGAGTTAAAGCTCCTGGGCCTCTTGAAGGTCTTGATCTCCAGCTTGTGAGCGTTGAGTGGTAGCTTCAAGGCCTCTTGAGGGAAGTGAGCTGCACTTCCTTTGCCACTTAAGGGTTGTGATGCACAGTTCCCGTGCCTCGTCAATACACTGAGGTACGCGGAGCTGGAGTTAGGGGGTACTTTGGATATCTCTCTTATGTCACACAGCTACTGAAGAGAAACTAGTTTCTTTCAGGGAAGGAAGAAAGAAGCACTCAGAGGACTCCCACACAGAAGTCTCCTTCCTCCGAGCGAGGGAAGGTTTTGTCCGTGCAACAGTAACTTTAATGTTCCACTCTTTGTTAATCTCGTCCTCTGAACTAAAAGGAGAGGGAATAAATTTTCTTCCTCAAAGAAGATGATGAAAAATTCTTGGATATATTCTTCACTTGCAGCAGTTATGACTGTGTTCTGTGATGTCTCTCTCCCCTCAAGGAAGGTTCCTTGATGTTGGTGAGGGGCTCTTGATTTAGGGAATTGGATCTGTGCTCCAGTTCCCCGAATTAAGCCTCAATGCCTTCCACATCCCCCCCAGGCGCTGTATAATCCTCCGGGTATAGCGCTTCCCCCTTGATTATAATAATAATAATCTGTGATATCTCGGCACAACACTATAATAGTGAGGAATAACTAGACTATCTGTTCTCACCTAGATGTATTCACATATATGTACTTACCTAGCTATACTCACTTCAATGTGCTCAGCTAACTGTCCTCGTAGATTTATATTCACCAGGTTGTGCTAATTCGGCTGTACTCATCAAAGCAGCGCTCACAAAAGCTCTACTCGCCTGGCTGTACTCACCTCACTGTATTTCCCCAGTTGTACTCAACATGCCAGCACAGATCAAGGAATACTGGCAAAAGAACAACATCAAAATTATTCAATGGTCAGAGAACAGTCCTGACCTCAATGAAATCGAAAATTGCTGAAAAAAATTAATGACAACTTTGCTCTATTTCACAAACACGTTTAATGTCATGCGTCAACGAGGTGATGAAAAAATTTCTGGATGCAGGAAATACACTGATTTATTTAATAATAATAATAATAATTCTATGTTATGTCTAATCGATTGAAATTTGCAATTAAATCACAGGGAAACTTAATAAACTTTAAAAAGTAAGCGAAATTGGGGTTTTCTTGCCATTTATCGCATGTTGCTAGAAATTCTTTTTCAATATGACAGAGGTCGGGCTGTGGTTCGTATGTCGGCTTGCGTGCGGCCAGTAGTAACAGCCTGGTTGATCAGGCCCCGATCCACCACAAGGTCTGGTTGTAGATGGGGTCGCGAAACCGTTAAACCCCTCCCCCCCCACGAAACACCCTCCAGGTATACTCCAGATATAAGCCCAATATTATTTACGAACTCTCTAAATGCTTCCAAATGGTTATATGGAAGCCTTTTCCAAAGGTACAAAAAGCAGTTACCTTCCTTTACTTTTCGCCTGAAGCTTAATTACTAATTTCTTAGTTCTGTCATGTTGTTACTTTTAAAAATAATTAAACATTTCCCTTTAGACAGCACTGTGAAAATCCCTATTTTGTTGGGCATTTTAAAATATTAAACTACGGTGAGGACACTTAACTGGATTTGGCTTTGACTCAGATAATTTATCCTCTTCGGGCCATTTCACACCCTGTTTCCTCATTCTCAGGTTCCCGTGCAACACGGCTCCTTAACTCTTGTAGTACCTGTTCTTTCTTTTTCTTCTGATGGAAGCTGATTCGACTGTAATGGTGATAATCTCCAAAAATGTATTAAGTCATCATTTCACTGCTTCATGCAGATCTTCTGCATGAAGCAGTGGATTGATGTAGATCAAACTTCTCCAGTTAAGATGGTGACCATTTTCTATCCTTCCACTTGTTTCATAGCCTCTTTAAATAGATTAAGATCTATTACAACTTCTTTTAGTGCATGAGCGTATTTGATAGGAGTGAAAGGAGACAAATGGTTTTTAATACTTGACGTGCTGTTGGAGTGTAAGCAAAGTAACATTTATGAAGGGGTTCAGGGAAGCCGGCAGGCCGGACTTGAGTCCTGGAGATGGGAAGTACAATGCCTGCACTCTGAAGGAGGGGTGTTAATGTTCGAGTTTTATAACTGTAGTGTAAAGCACTCCTCTGGCAAGACAGTGATGGAGTGAATGATGAAAGTTTTTCTTTTTCGGGCCACCCTGCCTTGGTGGGAAACGGCCGATGTTCTAATAATAATAATAACCTTTATATAGGATAATTTTATTCTCTTCACCGTCATGTTAACATGTTCAGAATCTTTCAGAACTGTCTTGAACATCTGTAATTGCAAATTCCATCGTGCTACATCTAGAGATTGTTCAAGAAGTTGACCTCCTTTATTGAAATGCAGTGAATAAATAAGAATTATTGACCTCTGAATTAGTGAGACCCTTTTTTTTGTACAAAGTTATTAAGTGTGAGCAAAGAAGCTCATTCGTCGAGGCAAAATAAAAATTGAGAACACTTTCCATGTCCATTTCCTCGTCAATGATATCTGACTCTTCCAAATCCTGATAATTTACATATTCAGGTTCACAAACCTTAGTTACTAATAAAACATTGTTTTCTGCAGCTTTCTTTACTTCTGGTAGTGTAACTGTCGACCAATTCCAAGAACTCTTGGTTACAATACCCAGTTATTGTGTCTTGAAGTGGTCCAAAGATCTAATGTTAGACAAACTCGGCTGAGATTTAAGAATTCTTCTTTCATTGCAGACTCCATCTTTTTTGCATATACCGGAAGAAATGTATTTCTAAGCTTTGACCGTATAGGAATTAAACTCTTTGTTGTGCTTGTAGAAAATCCCGGAAATTTAAACTCTGTGCAATATTCAGTGGCAGCTGGTCACAAGCAATAGAATGCAGGAGTTACATTGGTTCAGGATCTCTGTCTCAAATCATCTCGGCTAAACTTCACTATCTTCTCTTTATTACTCTTTAAATATGACAACGTAGGTGATTCCTTCTGTACAACAGTAAGTTCCAGTAGATCTCAGTTATTTTCTTCTGTGCATCATCTTGCTTCTTCCTTCTGTACTCAGTATACTTCTTTTCATCACAACGTTTTAAGTGTTTGATGAAGGTTGAAGTATTCCCTGGAACGCAGGAGGGAGAGATACATGATTATATACACCTGGAAAATCCTAGAGGGACTAGTACCGAACTTGCACACGAAAATCACTCACTACGAAAGCAAAAGACTTGGCAGACGATGCACCATCCCCCCAATGAAAAGCAGGGGTGTCACTAGCACGTTAAGAGACCATACAATAAGTGTCAGGGGCCCGAGACTGTTCAACTGCCTCCCAGCACACATAAGGGGGATTACCAACAGACCCCTGGCAGTCTTCAAGCTGGCACTGGACAAGCACTGGACAAGATCAGTTCCTGATCAGCCGGGCTGTGGCTCGTACGTTAGTTTGCGTGCAGCCAGCAGCAACAGCCTGGTTGATCAGGCTCTCATCCACCAGGAGGCCTGGTCACAGACCGGGCCGCGGGGGCGTTGACCCCCGGAACTCTCTCCAGGTAAACTCCAGGTAAACAGAAACCTTAAACTTCTAGAAGCAACTCTATCACTAAGCATGTTGTTCTCACTACCCGACTCTTCTTGACAGAGACTGAAGTATTTCAAACAGGTACTGCGGTAGTTATACTACCACTGCAGTTTCCATAGTTATTATATTCTATAAACTGCTGCTCCAAGCTCCAACCAGACAAAAAGACAAAGATCCTACGGTGCAAAAAGGAGAAGCAAAAGCTTTTAACAAGGATAGTACTGCTGACTGAACTAACAGACTATTTTGTGAATGTGTAAGACTGGCACCACATACTATTACATAAATGTGTAAGACTGGCACCACATACTATTACATAAATGTGTAAGACTAGCACCACATACTATTACATAAATGTGTAAGACTAGCACCACATACTATTACATAAAAGTGTAAGACTGGCACCACATACTGTTACATAAATGTGTAAGACTAGCACCACATACTATTACATAAAAGTGTAAGACTAGCACCACATACTATTACATAAAAGTGTAAGACTGGCACCACATACTGTTACATAAATGTGTAAGACTAGCACCACATACTATTACATAAATGTGTAAGACTGGCACCACATACTATTACATAAATGTGTAAGACTGGCACCACATACTATTACATAAATGTGTAAGACTGGCACCACATACTATTACATAAATGTGTAAGACTAGCACCACATACTATTACATAAATGTGTAAGACTGGCACCACATACTGTTACATAAATGTGTAAGACTGGCAGCACATACTATTACATAAAAGTGTAAGACTAGCACCACATACTATTACATAAATGACTTTCCTCATTCACCCTTACATAGTTAATATTCAGTACTCAGGTTCTGTTGTTAAAAAATACCACTCAATTAATAGTCGTGAAAAACATAATTTAAAAACAAGAACTGATAATACTGACAATGCAGTAACACCATTTCTTCTGTCATTCACTGTCCTTCCTTGACCTTTGCTCTCGTGAAACTTAGTCTCACACAAATTACTTTAGAACCAACTAAATGATATAACTCCCCAACATAAGTTTGTGACTTGATAAAGTCCAATGTGTGGGCGAAACGTTGTCAATAAAGGATCGCACTGTGCTGCATTTGTGTTTATTTTTCCATAATGTCGGTATTTTATGCCATTTATTTCCTCCAGGACATTCCTGTTACCAAAATTATAAAATTTAACGTAAGATAGTTCATTGTTAATAATTTTATAACTCATATAAAGATAATACCGAGTGAAAATTCTTCACGAAACCCATAAATACTTATCCATCCGAGAATTTATAACCAGTGGCTTCTTGTTTTCAAAAACAAACTTTGTCCCTAACGTCTTACACCACTTTAAAAATGGCTTTCAATAGAACCATAAGAAAAATAAAACTCTTGACATAAGCAAGTACTACGTACGATTTTTTTTTAAGAAACAATGCTTCCATTCATCAATTATCCTCGACTCTGTCACACCCACACAAATCTGATTCTCGGCAGCACATGTACTAAAAGTGACCCATACAACGAGAATCACATCAGAATGCACAGTTATGCACCATTTGATGTGTTCCTACTTTCACGACTCACGAAATCGTGGCTAGCTGGTCCAGTGGTTAACGCGACGGTCTGGAGTTTTGAGACTCTCTGACTGCGGGTTCAAATCCCGCCCGTGGTATGGTTTCCTATTTTCACCTTGTAATTTTCCCATGACAGTGACCCAATTTTAAGATGTATTTAAGAAGGTATAGGACTGATTATAATCAGTAGCAATTACTTTTTAATCTAAAAATTCAATTACAATTATTACAAGTACAAACATTCCAAGCCTCTTGCGCTCCCCACCCTCCATAACTATTTTCAGTCTCCCTCCCTCCTAAAATGCTGAAGCAGGTTAAAACCAGCCTCGTCCTCACCCTCCCCATTACTCACACTACATCCTCATCCAGACTGTCTCAGACCAATCTCTCCCACTCAGATTTTCACTACACACATAAGCTAAGCTTGAAAAGTAATCCAGATATAAAAAAAATAATTTTAATATTCTCTAAATTAAATAATGGTAGATGTATTGTTGCAACTGAAATGCATACTTCATGAAAATGGGTCTGTTGATACTTAGTCCCTTTACCGTTATCTGTTAACTCAAACAGCAAGAGATCCAAGTTACCTTGATAATTTGATTTCTCAGCATCACCTTATATAACTCAGACTAAGCCTTTATTTCTATAAACTTTTGAGGTTCGATATATTTCATTTTATTTTTTATAAAAATATAAATAAAACTTATTAATATTAAATAACCCACTTCATGGAGGATCCCGAAAGCTAGAACTCATCCTCCGCCTACTCCATCACCCATAAACTTCCTGTATCTAGTTTCCTACACTTCCCTTTAATAGTGAATCCCTCAAGTTATCTGCAACCCTAGATCTAGTGGGTGGCGAAGAGCCAGAGACCGAACTTGTGTTGTTGATGCGTTCGCTGGGGAACCAATGATGTGTGTGCGCTGCACTTGTGCCGATACCTCCCTGAGGATGTATAGATATATGTGAGAGAGCAATGCGAGAGGCCGCATGTGTGAGGATAGTGTGAAGAGAGGAAGAATAAGCAAGGGTGATGTAAAGGAGAGTAGAGTGAGGAAGAGTTGTGTGATAATGAGGTGTGTGAGGGAAGGCAGAGTGAGAGTGGAGACAGATCTGAGGGAGTGGTGTTAGGTGTTTGTGTGAAGGAAGAGAAGTAAGACAAAATAAGAGAAACATGAGAGACAGTGAGGGAAGCAAAGATGTCTGGTCACATTGTTGAGGATGATGACGCTGCGTAATTGTCGCGCTAACACATCTTGTAACTGATTCTTATCCAGGGCAGCTGGAGAGAGAGAGAGAGAGAGAGAGAGAGAGAGAGAGAGAGAGAGAGAGAGAGAGAGAGAGAGAGAGAGAGAGAGAGAGAGAGAGAGAGAATGAGAGAGGGAGAGACAGACAGAGAGGCAGAGACAGAGGGAAAAATAGAGAGAGAGGAAGAGATGTCATGTATTGTCAATAATATCTATGGTTTATATACTTATAACATTTATGCCATTATATCAGTCAGAATGACGGTTGGTGGGAGGTGTCCCCTATGACCTCCTTCAGATTCACATCATTCGCGTCTGTGTGACAGTAGAGTTTCAAGCAGGATCCCCTTAAGGGATCCTTGACACTAGTGAGGGGCTCTTGATAAAGTGAATCGGATCTGTTCTCCGGCTCCCTGAATTGAGCCTGAATACTTTCCATAACCCCCTCCCCCTCACATGCGCTGTATAATCTTACGGGTTTAGCGCTCCCCATGATTATAACAATTCAAGCAGGATCTAGTTAACTATATCAAGAAAAAGTCAGCATCACCAGGACACGGGGCGAAACACTGAGGGTATCTGTCTACCTCTTGCTCGTTTCACAGCACTCGTGGTTCAAGCAACACTCGCTTAGCTTCCATAACTTGCACTAATAAACACAAAATATTGATGGAGGAATACATATGTATTTTTGACCATGCACGATAAGTAAAAAAATCTGTAATAACTAGACATATTTCGGTCACTAAACGATCCGAGAAAGGTAACCCCTAAATGCGAAATATCAGTCCCCTGTACCTTATTGCACGTGAGTGGAATGGTGAGGTGTGGCTTAAGTCTGTAATGCAGTTAAACATTTTCTCTTCTTTCAACAAACCGGCCGTATCCCACCGAGGCAGGGTGGCCCAAAAAGAAAAATGAAAGTTTATCTTTTTAAATTTAGTAATTTATACAGGAGAAGGGGTTACTAGCCCCTTGCTCCCGGCATTTTAGTTGCCTCATACAACATGCACGGCTTACGGAGGAAGAATTCTGTTCTACTTCCTCATGGAGATAAGAAATAAACAAGAACAAGAACTAGAAAGAAAATAGCAGAAAACCCAGAGAGGTGTGTATATATATGTTTGTACATGTATTTGTAGTGTGACCTAAGTGTAAGTAGAAGTAGCAAGACGTACCTGAAATCTTGCATGTTTATGAGACAGACAAATGACACCAGCAATCCTACCATCATGTAAAAACAATTACTGGCTTTCGTTTTATACTCACTTGGCAGGACGGTAGTACCTCCCTGGGTGGTTGCTGTCTACCAACCTACTACCTAGAGTTTAAACATTTACCCAAATCAAATTGAAACTTTCCATTTAAAAGACACTAGGTTTGAAGCAACACTGACGAAGCAGTCTCTCATTATCTCAGACCAATATCCCAAAATAAACCAGCATAATAAGTTCGAAGTCGCTCAGAAATTGCATCATCATATCATCAGCATTGAAGGCTTGGTTGGCAGCGCACTCATCTCGCATATTGAGTGTCTGGTTTGATCCCGGCATAGGTGGAAACACTGGGCATGTTTCCTTACACCTGCTGTCCTTGTTCAGCTAGCAGTATGTAGGTACCTGGAAGCTATTCGAGTGTTGTGCCACATCCTGGGGGTGGTTGGATACGATAGAGCTGGGCTTTGAAATGAGCTGATGTAGGATAACAGCTCTTAGCTTGTAAAATTGATGTGTGTAAATAAAAGGGCTGCAGCTAATCGGATGTGACACTCAGAAATTAATGTATGAAAAAGATTTTAGATTTCCCCAATTTCTTCCAGAGAAATACAGATTGTGACTTACTCGGGACAAACTACAAACTGTTCTTTAAGCACGACTGACCAACTTTTAAGAAATTGAGAAAGAAAGCAAATAAAACAAAGTAAATATGTAAATAAGTAAGATAGTAAGTTAGCAAATAAGTTAGTAAATTAGTAGGGAAGTTTTATTTAAGATTTGGCTACAGTTTTCTTTCCACATAAAAGTACATAATATAGATTTAACCTAAGATAACCCAATAATGTTAAAAAAAAAAAAAAACTATGACGCACTTCTAATCAGATGAGATATTCTCCAGTTTTTTTTTTTTTTTACAGAAACGAGTTTTGTTAATAAAACTGGCACATTAACTTTCTCAACCTAAAAACCAGGATTAGTTTCCCTTGAGGAAAATATATAAATTTAAACATGTCCGAGGGATTCGTTCTCCAGTTATTGCACTGAATCCAAGAAAAATCGCAGCAACACAGCGCATTCCCATGATACAATTTATCCATTTCATACAATGCATCAGCTATTTGAAATTGATGTCGTTCACAAGTATTTTATTTTAATCAGGGAAAAGTGCCACACCAGCAAAGGTCATACAGTACCTTGAGGATGGGAAACTGTCAGTTTCAGTCCTAACTAGGATAAGATAAATCCATTTCCTTTGATCAAAACCCCTCAAGGAAGGTTCCTTGATGTTGGTGAGGGACTCTTGATTTAGGGAATTGGATCTGTGCTCCAGTTCCCCGAATTAAGCCTGAATGCCTTCCACATCCCCCCCCCCCTTCAGGCGCTGTATAATCCTCCGGGTTTAGCGCTTCCCCTTGATTATAATAATAATAATAATAATAATTTGATCAAAAGTCTCTCACCAGCATTTTGACATCTTCAGGAAGCATAGTCCAATTATGTAATGTAAAATATTACAATATCGTGTTGACATTATTTTTTTTTCTACGAGACAGGGTGACCTAAAAAGAAAAACGAAAGTTTCTCTTTTTAAATATAGTAACATAGAGAGGAAAAGGGATTACTAGGGCCGCCTCTTACAACACGCTTGGCTTACGGAAGAATTCTATTCCACTTCCCCATGGAGATAAGAGGAAATAAGCAAGAACCAGAACTGGTAAGACAATAGAAGAAAACACAGAAGAGTGTGTATATAAATGCTTGTACACTTGTGGCCTAAGTGTAAGTAGAAGTAGTAAGACGTACCTGTAATCCTATCATCTAAAGCAATTACAGGCTTCCGTTTTACGGTAGTACCTCCCTGGGTGGTTGCTCTCTACCAACCTACTATCACAGGACGGTAGTACCTCCCTGGGTGGTTGCTGTCTACCAACCTACTACCACAGGACGGTAGTACCTCCCTGGGTGGTTGCTGTCTACCAACCTACTACCACAGGACGGTAGTACCTCCCTGGGTGGTTGCTGTCTACCAACCTACTACCACAGGACGGTAGTACCTCCCTGGGTGGTTGCTGCCTACCAACCTACTACCACAGGACGGTAGTACCTCCCTGGGTGGTTGCTGTCTACCAACCTACTACCACAGGACGACAGTACCTCCCTGGATGGTTGTTGTCTACCAACCTACTACCACAGGACGGTAGCACCTCCCTGAGTGGTTGCTGTCTACCAACCTACTACCACAGGACGGTAGTACCTCCCTGGGTGGTTGCTGTCTACCAACCTACTACCACAGGACGGTAGTACCTCCCTGGGTGGTTGCTGTCTACCAACCTACTACCAAGGTTCGAGATTAAATGTAGGTAGAAAAATTGCTTTAACACATTCTTAACAACACGAACCTTATTCCACGGAGGTCACCCGAGAGTTGAAATTCTGAAGCCGATTAGTAGAGGATTCCTGAAGATTTCTTACTAAAACCAATTTCAATAATGGTCAATATAAAGTTGAGCTAAGGGCACCTGATTTTGACAATAGTTCCACGAAGTTTATAGTAATAGCTGAACAGGGTTGAAAATTTTATGTTGATCGGATCGGAAATGAGTTTATTAAACAAAACTGTTCCTAATAACGAGGAGACTCTGACACAGAGTTGTTAAGGATTTCTTAAACTTGTAAAAAAATTAAAAGATCTATAAAAACGATTTTTCAGTATTTCCTAATATTTCTTTGTTTTTGTAGCTCTAGTCGATTTATAATTGATTTCCTGTTTTTTTTTTAATAAAATTAACAATTTAAAACTAAGGAAAGCTCATATGAAAAGGTCAAGTTCTTTTTTAATAAAACCCATCAACAACGAATTTTCAAAAATTTGAAGACAGTAAGAAGATGCATTATTTTCTTATTAAATAGAAATCAATCTCTTTTTTCTTATTAAAAGTGGGAAATTTGGACTTAAGCAGCCCAAAAAGCAAAGTGATTATTGCTGCTGGGCTTCTTAAGTCCAAATTTTCAGCCCTGGTAAACGCACCAGCACGGCAGATTTGATGCCTATCAGATAAGGCATTTTCCAGTTATTGCATAATTTACCGGTGCACAAACTTAATGGGCATTCATAAATAACGAAAAAAGGCACAATACAGTGACTGGAACGATACACAAAAAACCCGCACAGATTATTATTATTATAAGCAAGGGGGAAGCGCTAAACCCGGAGGATTATACAGCGCCTGGGGGGGGGTGATGTGGAAGGGATTCAGGCTTAATTCGGGGAACTGGAGCACAGATCCAATTCCCTAAATCAAAAGCCCCTCACCAACATCAAGGAACCTTCCTTGAGGGGAACCCGCACATAGAAGAGAGGAGCTTACGACGACGTTTCGGTCACTCTCCTGACTGTAAGACGAGTCACTCATGAAACACTGAAGTTATTCACAGTGAACTTGTCATTGTATTCTACGGATAATGAGTTTATAACAGCAGCATATTCTTCAGATGATTCACAGGAATCCTCCTGCTTATTGTTGACCTTCCCTAGCTAGCCAGCACGCCTGTCTGTCCCCATGATAGCCAGCACACCTGTTTGTCCCTGTGATAGCCAGCACACCTGTTTGTCCCCATGATAGCCAACACACCTGTTTGTCCCTGTGATAGCCAGCATACCTGTATGACCCTGTGATAGCCAGCATTCCTGTTTGTTCCTGTGATAGATAGCACACCTGTCTGTGTGATAGCCAGCACACCTGTTTGTCCCTGTGATAGCCAGCATACCTGTTTGTCCCTGTGATAGCCAGCATACCTGTTTGTCCCTGTGATAGCCAGCATACTTGTTTGTCCCTGTGATAGCCAGCATACCTGTTTGTCCCTGTGATAGCCAGCATACCTGTTTGTCCCCATGATAGCCAGCACACCTGTTTGTCCCTGTGATGGCCAGCACACCTGTTTGTCCCTGTGATAGCCAGCACACCTGTTTGTCCCTGTGATAGCCAGCACACCTGTTTGTCCCTGTGATAGCCAACATACCTGTTTGTCCCTGTGATAGCCAGCATACCTGTTTGTCCCTGTGATAGCCAGCATACCTGTTTGTCCCTGTGATAGCCAGCACATCTGTTTGTCCCTGTGATAGCCAGCATACCTGTTTGTCCCTGTGATAGCCAGCATACCTGTTTGTCCCTGTGATAGCCAGCATACCTGTTTGTCCCTGTGATAGCCAGCACACCTGTTTGTCCCTGTGATAGCCAGCATACCTGTTTGTCCCTGTGATAGCCAACATACCTGTTTGTCCCTGTGATAGCCAGCACACCTGTTTGTCCCTGTGATAGCCAGCATACCTGTTTGTCCCTGTGATAGCCAGCATACCTGTTTGTCCCTGTGATAGCCAGCATACCTGTTTGTCCCTGTGGTAGCCAGCATACCTGTTTGTCCCTGTGGTAGCCAGCATACCTGTTTGTCCCTGTGATAGCCAGCACATCTGTTTGTCCCTGTGATAGCCAGCACACCTGTTTGTCCCTGTGATAGCCAGCATACCTGTTTGTCCCTGTGATAGCCAGCACACCTGTTTGTCCCTGTGATAGCCAGCATACCTGTTTGTCCCTGTGATAGCCAGCATACCTGTTTGTCCCTGTGATAGCCAGCACACCTGATTGTCCCTGTGATAGCCAGCATACCTGTTTGTCCCTGTGATAGCCAGCATTCCTGTTTGTCCCTGTGGTAGCCAGCACATCTGTTTGTCCCTGTGATAGCCAGCACACCTGTTTGTCCCTGTGATAGCCAGCACACCTGTTTGTCCCTGTTATAGCCAGCACACCTGTTTGTCCCTGTGATAGCCAGCATACCTGTTTGTCCCTGTGATAGCCAGCATACCTGTTTGTCCCTGTGATAGCCAGCACACCTGTTTGTCCCTGTGATAGACAGCACACCTGTTTGTCCCTGTGATAGCCAGCATAATTGTTTGTCCCTGTGATAGCCAGCACACCTGTTTGACCCTGTGATAGCGAGCACACCTGTCTGTCCCCATGATAGCCAGCACACCTGTTTGTCCCTGTGATAGCCAGCATACCTGATTGTCCCTGTGATAGCCAGCACGCCTGTCTGTCCCCATGATAGCCAGCATACCTGTTTGTCCCTGTGATAGCCAGCATACCTGTTTGTCCCTGTGATAGCCAGCACGCCTGTCTGTCCCCATGATAGCCAGCACACCTGTCTGTCCCCATGAGAGCAAGCATACCTGATTGTCCCTGTGATAGCCGGCATACCTGTTTGTCCCTGTGATAGCCAGCATACCTGTTTGTCCCTGTGATAGCCAGCACACCTGTTTGTCCCTGTGATAGCGAGCACGCCTGTCTGTCCCCATGATAGCCAGCATACCTGTTTGTCCCTGTGATAGCCAGCATACCTGTTTGTCCCTGTGATAGCCAGCACGCCTGTCTGTCCCTGTGATAGCCAGCATACTTGTTTGTCCCTGTGATAGCCAGCATACCTGTTTGTCCCTGTGATAGCCAGCACGCCTGTCTGTCCCCATGATAGCCAGCATACCTGTCTGTCCCCATGATAGCCAGCATACCTGTTTGTCCCTGTGATAGCCGGCATACCTGTTTGTCCCTGTGATAGCCAGCATACCTGTTTGTCCCTGTGATAGCCAGCACACCTGTTTGTCCCTGTGATAGCCAGCACACCTGTTTGTCCCTGTGATAGCCAGCACACCTGTTTGTCCCTGTGATAGCCAGCATACCTGTTTGTCCCCATGATAGCCAGCACACCTGTTTGTCCCTGTGATAGCCAGCATACCTGTTTGTCCCTGTGATAGATAGCACACCTGTCTGTCTCTGTGATAGCCAGCACACCTGTTTGTCCCTGTGATAGCCAGCATACCTGTTTATCCCTGTGATAGCCAGCATACATGTTTGTCCCTATGATAGCCAGCATACCTGTTTGTCCCTGTGATAGATAGCACACCTATCTGTCTCTGTGATAGCCAGCACACCTGTTTGTCCCTGTGATAGCCAGCATACCTGTTTGTCCCTGTGATAGCCAGCATACCTGTTTAACCCTGTGATAGCCAGCATTCCTGTTTGTTCCTGTGATAGATAGCACACCTGTCTGTCTGTGTGATAGCCAGCACACCTGTTTGTCCCTGTGATAGCCAGCATACCTATTTGTCCCTGTGATAGCCAGCATACCTGTTTGTCCCTGTGATAGCCAGCATACCTGTTTGTCCCTGTGATAGCCAGCATACCTGTTTGTCCCCATGATAGCCAGCACACCTGTTTGTCCCTGTGATTGCCAGCACACCTGATTGTCTCTGTGATAGCCAGCATACCTGTTTGTCCCTGTGATAGCCAGCATACCTGTTTGTCCCTGTGATAGCCAGCATACCTGTTTGTCCCTGTGATAGCCAGCATACCTGTTTGTCCCTGTGATAGCCAGCACATCTGTTTGTCCCTGTGATAGCCAGCACACCTGTTTGTCCCTGTGATAGAAAGCATACCTGTTTGTCCCTGTGATAGCCAGCACACCTGTTTGTCCCTGTGATAGCCAGCATACCTGTTTGTCCCTGTGATAGCCAGCATACCTGTTTGTCCCTGTGATAGCCAGCACACCTGTTCGTCCCTGTGATAGACAGCACACCTGTTTGTCCCTGTGATAGCCAGCACACCTGTTCGTCCCTGTGATAGCCAGCACACCTGTTTGCCCCTGTGATAGCCAGCGCACCTGTTTGTCCCTGTGATAGCCAGCACACCTGTTTGTCCCTGTGATAGCCAGCATACCTGTTTGTCCCTATGATAGCCAGCATACATGTTTGTCCCCATGATAGCAAGCACACCTGTTTGTTCCTGTGATAGCCAGCACATCTGTCTGTCCCTGTGATAGCCAGCATACCTGTTTGTCCCTGTGATAGCCAGCACGCCTGTTTGTCCCTATGATAGCCAGCATACCTGTTTGTCCCCATGATAGCCAGCACACCTGTTTGTCCCTGTGATAGCCAGCACACCTGTTTGTCCCAGTGATAGCCAGCATACCTGTTTGTCCCCTTGATAGCCAGCATACC
This sequence comes from Cherax quadricarinatus, assembly GCF_038502225.1. Lineage (NCBI taxonomy): Eukaryota > Metazoa > Arthropoda > Malacostraca > Decapoda > Parastacidae > Cherax > Cherax quadricarinatus. The sequence goes on along the minus strand of NW_027196107.1, from coordinate 43,892 downwards.
TGTTTGTCCCCATGATAGCCAGCACACCTGTTTGTCCCTGTGATAGCCAGCACACCTGTTTGTCCCTGTGATAGTCAGCATACCTGTTTGTCCCTGTGATAGCCAGCACACCTGTTTGTCCCTGTGATAGCCAGCATACCTGTTTGTCCCTGTGATAGCCAGCACACCTGTTTGTCCCTGTGATAGCCAGCATACCTGTTTGTCCCTGTGATAGCCAGCACACCTGTTTGTCCCTGTGATAGCCAGCACACCTGTTCGTCCCTGTGATAGCCACCACACCTGTTTGTCCCTGTGATAGCCAGCACACCTGTTTGTCCCTGTGATAGCCAGCATACCTGTTTGTCCCTGTGATAGCCAGCATACCTGTTTGTCCCTGTGATAGCCAGCACACCTGTTTGTCCCTGTTATAGCCAGCATACCTGTTTGTCCCTGTGATAGCCAGCATACCTGTTTGTCCCTGTGATAGCCAGCATACCTGTTTGTCCTTGTGATAGCCAGCACACCTGTTTGACCCTGTGATAGCCAGCACACCTGTTTGTCCCTGTGATAGCCAGCACACCTGTTTGTCCCTGTGATAGCCAGCATACCTGTTTGTCCCTGTGATAGCCAGCATACCTGTTTGTCCCTGTGATAGCCAGCATACCTGTTTGTCCCTGTGATAGCCAGCATACCTGTTTGTCCCTGTGATAGCCAGCATACCTGTTTGTCGCTGTGATAGCCAGCATTCCTGTTTGTCCCTGTGATAGCCAGCATATCTGTTTGTCCCTGTGATAGCCAGCACACCTGTCTGTCCCCGTGATAGCCAGCACACCTGTTTGTCACTGTGATAGCCAGCATACCTGTTTGTCCCTGTGATAGCCAGCATACCTGTTTGTCCCTGTGATAGCCAGCATACCTGTTTGTCCCTGTGATAGCCAGCACGCCTGTTTGTCCCTGTGATAGTCAGCACACATGTTTGTCCCTGTGATAGCCAGCATACTTGTTTGTCCCTGTGATAGCCAGCATACCTGTTTGTCCCTGTGATAGCCAGCACACCTGTTTGTCCCTGTGATAGCCAGCACATCTGTCTGTCCCTGTGATAGCCAGCATACCTGTTTGTCCCTGTGATAGCCAGCACACCTGTTTGTCCCTGTGATAGCCAGCATACCTGTTTGTCCCTGTGATAGCCAGCATACTTGTTTGTCCCTGTGATAGCCAGCATACCTGTTTGTCCCTGTGATAGCCAGCATACTTGTTTGTCCCTGTGATAGCCAGCATACCTGTTTATCCCTGTGATAGCCAGCACACCTGTATGTCCCTGTGATATCCAGCACACCTGTTTGTCCCTATGATAGCCAGCACACCTGTTTGTCCCTGTGATAGCCAGCACACGTGTTTGTCCCTGTGATAGCCAGCACACGTGTTTGTCCCTGTGATAGCCAGCACACCTGTTTGTCCCTGTGACAGCCAGTACACCTGTTTGTCCCTGTGATAGACAGCACACCTGTTTGTCCCTGTGATAGCCAGCACATCTGTCTGTCCCTGTGATAGCCAGCACATCTGTCTGTCCCTGTGATAGCCAGCACATCTGTCTGTCCCTGTGATAGCCAACACACCTGTCTGTCCCTGTGATAGCCAGCACATCTGTCTGTCCCTGTGATAGCCAGCACATCTGTCTGTCCCTGTGATAGCCAACACACCTGTCTGTCCCTGTGATAGCCAACACACCTGTCTGTCCCTGTGATAGCCAACACACCTGTCTGTCCCTGTGATAGCCAACACACCTGTCTGTCCCTGTGATAGCCAACACACCTGTCTGTCCCTGTGATAGCCAACACACCTGTCTGTCCCTGTGATAGCCAACACACCTGTCTGTCCCTGTGATAGCCAGCACATCTGTCTGTCCCTGTGATAGCCAGCACATCTGTCTGTCCCTGTGATAGCCAACACACCTGTCTGTCCCTGTGATAGCCAACACACCTGTCTGTCCCTGTGATAGCCAGCACATCTGTCTGTCCCTGTGATAGCCAGCACACTTTAGAATGAATCAGCAAATCCACACTGAATACCTTATCATCCAACTTAAGGATGTCGTGAAACTGACGATGCCATGTTGCATTTCCACGAATATAATTAATAATACATATAATTTTTTACAAAATATTACATAAAATAGAAATTTAGCACAGAGATTTTGCTGATGCAAAATTCAGTGAAAGGAAATTAGAGTATCAAGATCTGATCATTTTTTATCTATGCAATAAACCTTTAACTTAATGCGCTAGAAGGCCGCACTTAATGCGCTAGAAGGCCGCACTTAATGCGCTAGAAGGCCGCACTTAATGCGCTAGAAGGCTGCACTTAATGCGCTAGAAGGCCGCACTTAATGCGCTAGAAGGTTGCACTTAATGCGCTAGAAGGCCGCACTTAATGCGCTAGAAGGTTGCACTTAATGCGCTAGAAGGCCGCACTTAATGCGCTAGAAGGCCGCACTTAATGCGCTAGAAGGCCGCACTTAATGCGCTAGAAGGCCGCACTTAATGCGCTAGAAGGCCGCACTTAATGCGCTAGAGGGCTGCACTTAATGCGCTAGAAGGCTGCACTTAATGCGCTAGAAGGCCGCACTTAATGCGCTAGAAGGCTGCACTTAATGCGCTAGAAGGCCGCACTTAATGCGCTAGAAGGCCGCACTTAATGAGCTAGAAGGCCGCACTTAATGCGCTAGAAGGCCGCACTTAATGCGCTAGAAGGCTGCACTTAATGCGCTAGAAGGCCGCACTTAATGCGCTAGAAGGCTGCACTTAATGCGCTAGAAGGCTGCACTTAATGCGCTAGAAGGCCGCACTTAATGCGCTAGAAGGCTGCACTTAATGCGCTAGAAGGCCGCACTTAATGCGCTAGAAGGCCGCACTTAATGCGCTAGAAGGCCGCACTTAATGCGCTAGAAGGCCGCACTTAATGCGCTAGAAGGCTGCACTTAATGCGCTAGAAGGCTGCACTTAATGCGCTAGAAGGCTGCACTTAATGCGCTAGAAGGCCGCACTTAATGCGCTAGAAGGCTGCACTTAATGCGCTAGAAGGCCGCACTTAATGCGCTAGAAGGCCGCACTTAATGCGCTAGAAGGCTGCACTTAATGCGCTAGAAGGCTGCACTTAATGCGCTAGAAGGCCGCACTTAATGCGCTAGAAGGCTGCACTTAATGCGCTAGAAGGCCGCACTTAATGCGCTAGAAGGCCGCACTTAATGCGCTAGAAGGCCGCACTTAATGCGCTAGAAGGCCGCACTTAATGCGCTAGAAGGCCGCACTTAATGCGCTAGAAGGCTGCACTTAATGCGCTAGAAGGCTGCACTTAATGCGCTAGAAGGCCGCACTTAATGCGCTAGAAGGCTGCACTTAATGCGCTAGAAGGCCGCACTTAATGCGCTAGAAGGCCGCACTTAATGCGCTAGAAGGCCGCATGTGGCCTTACGGCCGCAGATTCCGCACCCTTGTCCTAGTGTTTGCTAGCGGGTCATTTTAAAGCAAAGTGTAGGGTCACATAGCTGTAGCTGTGGTGTTACTCTCGTAGCTGTTGAGTTATTTTTGTAGTGAAACACTCTAACAATTGTTAGAGTCACTGTTACAGAGACAACAGTGATATAATTTTGTTGTACAAATGTTGCTTCTGTGTTGTAATTGCTGCGTCACTGTTATAACTGTGGAGTTGTTGTTATAGATAGGAGTCATGGTTAGATATACGGAATCTCTGTTACTGTTGTGGACAGTGTTATATAGTTGTGGAGTCACAGGTCAATTAGCAAGGTCACTTTAACAGCCTGAGAATCATGTTATAGTTGTGACGTCATTGATATAGTTGTGACGTCATTGATATTGATTGGAGCAATTTGACAGGAAATTTAGAGTCAGGTGACTTTCTTGATACGATCCAGGATTGTTTTTTAAAACAGTTTGTGACAGAGCCAACTAGGGGAAATAACCTCCTTGACTTGGTTCTTGCCAGTAGGGAAACACTAATTAATAATCTTGAAGTTAATGATGAGCTTGGGGAAAGTGATCACAAATCACTCAGTTTTAATATATCATGGAATTCCCCTAATAATGGCAATCAAGTCTCTCTCCCTGACTTCCGCTTGGCTGATTTCATAGGACTGAAAAATTACTTAGGTGGGCTGAACTGGAATGACCTAACTAAGGGTCAGGTAGGTGGTGATGGATGCCGATATGACGCTTTCCAGGGCATAGTTCTAGCTGCTCAGTCAAATTATGTTCCAAATAGGGAAATCAGATCAAACAAAAATGATCCTAAATGGATGAACAATAGATTAAAATATCTAATTGGTCAAAAGAGAGGCACATATAGGCAAATCAAAAGAGGAGAGGGGCAATTAAGAAATCGATATATTCAGTTAAAGAGAGAAATAAAAAAATGAATTAGAAAAGCAAAAAGAGATTATGAGGTTAAAGTTGCAAGAGATTCGAAGACTAACCCAAAAGGATTCTTTCAGGTATACAGAAGTAAGATCAGGGACAAGATAGGCCCACTCAAAAGTTCCTCGGGTCAGCTCACTGACAGTGATAAGGAAATGTGTAGAAGTTTTAACACATACTTCCTCTCAGTTTTTACACAGGAGGATACCAGCGATATTCCAGAAATGATAAATTATGTGGAACAGGACGATAATAAACTGTGCACGATTAGGGTCACAAGTGACATGGTCCTTAGGCAAATAGATAGATTAAAACCTAACAAATCCCCAGGCCCTGATGAACTGTATGCAAGGGTTCTAAAGGAATGTAAAGAGGAGCTTAGCAAACCTTTGGCTAATCTTTTCAACATATCACTACAAACTGGCATGGTGCCAGATAAGTGGAAAATGGCAAATGTGATACCTATTTTCAAAGCAGGTGACAGGTCCTTAGCTTCAAACTATAGACCAATAAGCCTAACATCCATAGTAGGAAAATTTATGGAATCAATAATTGCCGAGGCAGTTCGTAGCCACCTTGAAAAGCATAAATTAATCAACGAATCTCAGCATGGTTTTACAAAGGGGCGTTCCTGCCTTACGAATTTGTTAACTTTTTTCACTAAGGTATTTGAGGAGGTAGATCATGGTAATGAATATGATATCGTGTACATGGACTTCAGTAAGGCTTTTGACAGGGTCCCACATCAGAGACTATTGAGGAAAATTAAAGCACATGGAATAGGAGGAGAAATTTTTTCCTGGATAGAGGCATGGTTGACAAATAGGCAGCAGAGAGTTTGCATAAATGGGGAGAAATCAGAGTGGGGAAGCGTCACGAGCGGTGTTCCACAGGGGTCAGTGTTGGGCCCCCTGCTGTTCACAATCTACATAAACGACATAGATGAGGGCATAAAGAGCGACATCAGCAAGTTTGCCGATGACACCAAAATAGGCCGTCGAATTCATTCTGACGAGGACATTAGAGCACTCCAGGAAGATTTGAGTAGACTGATGCAGTGGTCTGAGAGGTGGCAGATGCAGTTTAATATAGACAAATGCAAAGTTCTAAATGTTGGACAGGACAATAACCATGCCACATATAAACTAAATAATGTAGATCTTAACATTACGGATTGCGAAAAAGATTTAGGAGTTCTGGTTAGCAGTAATCTGAAACCAAGACAACAGTGCATAAGTGTTCGCAATAAAGCTAATAGAATCCTTGGCTTCATATCAAGAAGCATAAATAATAGGAGTCCTCAGGTTGTTCTTCAACTCTATACATCCTTGGTTAGGCCTCATTTAGATTATGCTGCACAGTTTTGGTCACCATATTACAGAATGGATATAAATGCTCTGGAAAATGTACAAAGGAGGATGACAAAGTTGATCCCATGTATCAGAAACCTTCCCTATGAGGATAGACTAAGGGCCCTGAATCTTCACTCTCTAGAAAGACGTAGAATTAGGGGGGATATGATTGAGGTGTATAAATGGAAGACAGGAATAGTTAGGTAAGACACATATGCAACAGTTAGGTATCTTTATTTCGATACCTAACTGTTGCATATGTGTCTTACCTAACAATCTGTCGGTATTTCATACCATTTTAATGTTCAAGACAGGAATAAATGAAGGGGATGTAAATAGTGTGCTGAAAATATCTAGCCTAGACAGGACTCGCAGCAATGGTTTTAAGTTAGAAAAATTCAGATTCAGGAAGGATATAGGAAAGTACTGGTTTGGTAATAGAGTTGTGGATGAGTGGAACAAACTCCCAAGTACAGTTATAGAGGCCAGAACGTTGTGTAGCTTTAAAAATAGGTTGGATAAATACATGAGTGGGTGTGGGTGGGTGTGAGTTGGACCTGATTAGCTTGTGCTACCAGGACGGTTGCCGTGTTCCTCCCTTAAGTCAAGGTGACCTGACCTGACTAGGTTGGGTGCATTGGCTTAAGCCGGTAGGAGACTTGGACCTGCCTCGCATGGGCCAGTTGGCCTGCTGCAGTGTTCCTTCGTTCTTATGTTCTTATGTTCTTATGATATAGTTGTGACGTCATTGATATGGTTGTAATGTTACAGTTGTAAGTTCACTGTTATTATTGTTGGGTAACTGTTACAGTTAGGTCATTGTAACGGTTGCTAGGTCACTGTTACAGTTAGGTCACTATTATCATGGTCATTGGTATAGCTGTTGGTCACTGTAAACGTTAGGTCACTGTAACAGTTAGGTCATTGTTACAGTTGTTATGTCACTGTTACAGATGTTAGGCCACTGTTATTGTTGTGACGTCACTGATATAGTTGTAGGGTCCCTGTTACAGTTGTTAGTTCACTGTTATTATTGTCGGGTAATTGCTACAGTTGTTAGGTCACTGTAACAGTTATTAGGTCACTGTTACAGTTAGGTCATTGTTACAGTTAGATCACTATTATTATGAGGTCATTGGTATAGTTGTTGGTCACTGTAAAAGTTAGGTCACTGTCACAATTGTTAGGTCACTGTTATTATTGTGACGTCATTGGTATAGTTGTGTGTCATTATTACAGTTGTTAGGTCAATGTTGCAGTTAAGTCACTGTTACATTTGTTAGGTCGCTCTTACAAATGTTAGGTCACTGTTACAGTTGTTAGGTTGTTACAGTTGTTAGGTCACTGTTATTGCAGTGGGATCATTGGTAAAGTTGTGGGTCACTGTTATAGTTGTGAGACAACTATTATAGATTGGTCATCATCGTTAATGTAGGGTCACTGTTATTGTTACTGAGCTATCAATACAACTGTGTGTCAGGTCACTGCTATACATAGCAGTGACCTCATCTAGATTAGAATCATAAGATTAGAATCATTACATTTAAACTCACTCATAATTGTAAGGTCACTGTTAAGAGGAGAGGTCACTGTTATAATTGTAGGGTGGCTTATGTAATTTTTGGAGGTCACTGTTATTAACGGGAACGCTAAACCCGTAGGGATTATAGAGCCTGAGGGGGGGGTGGATGGAAGACATTCAGGCTTAATTCAGGGAATTGGAACACAGATCCAATTCCCTAGATCAAGAGCCCTTTAACAGCGTCAAGGAACCTCCCTTGAGGAGTGGGGTCACTGTTACAATTGCAGGATTACTGCATTATAACTGCAAAGTCACTAATTCATTTTGCGTGACCACTATTATAGATATACTGTCACTGTTATAGTTTTTTGGATAATTATCGTATTGTGACAACTGTTTTAGTTGTAGACTCACTGAAAAGAGAAAAAAAGATAGATTTAGTATACGTTTTGGAAGACTGATGTTTTAGTTTAGTAGTTTGGTTTCCTTGACACTTGGATGGGACGTATAGAATACCAGCTATCCTAGTTTCGTTATCTCAAGACTATTTTCTATATTCTTAGGGGATTCTTATTCATTCTACACATTTTTCTTACAACGTCCACATCCGGCAGTCAACATAAGCACTGTACAGTTCTTGTGAGAGTTTATCGGGTTTATGGGAATATTCTTGTAATCTATTTGTAGCAGACTCTAAATTTGTGTTCCATACTTCATTTGTTTTAACACCGTCTGGTACCTGAACCTTCAACTTTGTGTTTATTTAACCTCCTGGCTTATTTCTGTTCTCATGTTACTCCGGTGAATAACAAGAGAACAATGGAGAACAGGTGAAGAAAAGGCTGGACGGGATAGGTATTTTCTTCTATATGATCTCCATAATGTATATGAATAGATGTTAGCATGGACGTTTTAAGTTAGAAAATTTAAGACAGTTGGTTACCCACGACATTGCTCGTGCCACTACGAAACCAATTCATATTCCCTGACTAACTATAGTTCATTAAGAACTGTCTTCGAGTCGTCTTCGAGGCTCCAGTGTGATACTCAGTCTTTATTAAGATACAGAGTAGCATCGAGGCCTGTCTCCCGGGGTGGACCATCTCTCAAAAGAATGTTATCTTTGCTTAGCGTGCGTGCGCGTGTGTGTGTACTCACCTATTTGTGGTTGCAGGGGTCATACTGATAAAGTCACTATGTATCTGCGTAAGTATTTATTTGTATTTTTCATTCACGTTAGCATTATTTAGTAAATTTGTTGTATATCAACTTTCGTCATTTAGTCTGTTTTTTCCGGTTATTATTATTATTATTATTATTATTATTATTATTATTTATGTCACTTTTCTGCAGGGAAGAACTCAGTTGCTCTCTTTTCCCTGACATTGAATACGTTGTGAGATCACTGTTCGAGTTAAAGGGTGAGAGTGTTGGTTCCTTGGTGTAATTGTAGGGTCACTGTTAAAGTTGTGGGATCACTGTCATACTGATAATCACTGTAATAGTTGTGTGATCCCTGTCATACTGATAAAGTCACTGTGACAGTTGTGGGATCACTGTCATACTGATAAAGTCACTGTGACCGTTGTGTGATCAGTCATACTGATAAAGTCACTGTGACAGTTGTGGGATCACTGTCATACTGATAAAGTCACTGTGACAGTTGTGTGATCACTCTCATACTGATAAAGTCACTGTGACAGTTGTGGGATCACTGTCATACCGATAGTCACTGTTATAGTTATGGGATCACTATTATAGTTTTTAGGTTATATCAGATTTGGTATCACTGCTGTTGTTGTAAGACCACAGTTTTAGTTGCAGGGTCACTTGTAATTTCAATCAAATTATTATAGTTGTGAGGTAATTGTTTAGTTGATTTATAAGTTTAGTTGCTTGGATACTGTTATAGCTGGTGGGTTACTGACAGTTAGGGGGTGACTGTTTTAGTTATAGGTATTTTTAATATTTTGGATCACTATTATAGTTGAGAGGTCACTAGTACAATTTTTGGGTCACTTATAGTTCGGAATCACTGTTGTAATTGTTGGTTTGTTAATTTAGTTTTAGAGTCAATGTTAAAGTTGTAGGGTTACGTATAGTAGTGGGAACGCCACTCTGCCTGTGATTTTTTTTAACACACCGGCGGTTTCCCACCAAGTCAGGGTGACCCGAAAAAGAAGAAACACTATTATCACTCACTCCATCACTGTGGACAGAGACAGAATGTTCCAGAGATGGGACACAGAAACAAGAGGTCACAATTGGAAGCTGAAGACTCAGATGAGTCAAAGGGATATTAGGAAGTATTTCTTCAGCTATAGAGTTGTTAGGAAGTGGAATAGTCTGGCTAGCGATGTAGTGGAGACAGGAACCCTACATGGAGCAGGGAGAGGGAGGACCTAGCAGCGGTCAATGAGGCGGGGCCAGGAGCTGAGTATCGACCCCTACAATCACAAGAAGGTGAGTACTGTCTTACCAGAGGCGTGCGATACTACTTCAGAGTGCAGGCACTGTACTTCCCAACTTGCCGGTTTTCCTGAAACACTTAAATGACTTTGCTCACACTCAAACAGCACGTCAGGTCATTAAAACCAATTGCCTCGACCCACTCCCATCTAAGACGCTGTTTATACTGATGTTTAGTAACAGAGGAGACACCGTGACCTCAGCTCACATCTGCTAGTGTCGGGTTGACATCTTCATCACGTTCACCTGTATCTTGCCGTCCGTGTCTTGGTGTCACATTCACCTGTATCTTGATTGTCCTTCAGTCCATCTGGGTTATGTTTGCCTATGAGTGTTCGGCTCTCTGTTGGGTCACGGTAGATAGTGTTTGTCTTTCCTTCTGGTCACGTTCGTTAATGTATGTTACTAAGTTCGTCGCTGCAAATTTGTTATTTCGTTTTGCAGTATGTTGATTGACGTTCACCGGTGTCTGCTCGTTCATCCGTTGGTTCACTTTTGTTGTGAAGTAATGAAAACATTATCTGACTGTTTTTCTAGTGTTCCGATACAAGGTCGCTGTGTCACGACGTTACTAGGCATAAGATAATGGATAATAACTTCCCAGACAGACATCTACATACAATATTAACGTACCTGTCCTCTCTATGTTCTAGTAAGACTCTCATCAAGGAAATTCATGGGTTGAGGGGTGGCAAAAATACACTTTCGCTCACACACAAATTCACCAGTGAATGAAATGTACAAATAAGAGGTTGTATTGCCAGGTGTCAGTACCGAAATCCCTGCCATCCTCAGTTAAATTTGTTTTACCCAATTTCAACGTCAGTTATTTCCTAGACCGGAAGATTGGACAACCATCTGACAGTTGCAGTATTTAATTTCCAGCTGACCGGCGTTCTCTGATTTCAAATTAAGTTTAAATTAAGGACTTCAGTTTTAATGGACTAGCAGGTGCTAAAACGACCTCCATAATTACCTGCCAGCGTGCTCATTATTTATGTCTTTCATCTTTTTTTTAGTTTACCTCTCGGTATACCACAGGGAAGGGGGAGGGGGTCTCGGATTTGCTTCACTTCTGTGTACTTCTTTGAAGAATAAGTAAGTTTAATGTGATATATGGGGTCACTTTTGTAACAGTGGGTCTACATTATAGCTGATACGTTGGGTCTAAACCATACCACGGGCGGGATTTGAACCCGCGATCAGAGTCTCAAAACTCCAGACCGTCGCGTTAGCCACTGGACCAGCTAGCCACAATAAGATTCGTCCAACTAGGTATATTTCTACACCATAGGAAGGTTAGCATAGGAACAACTGTGACCACAAATGCAAGTTTTTACAGATGAATCTCCAGCTAGCGTGGCCGTGACGAACTCTAGTTCAAGTCCCCTCAATGCCGTCAACATGACCCACGAAATCGTAATGACACGATTGCAAACAAACCATACCACGGGCGGGATTTGAGCCCGCGGTCAGAGAGTCTCAAAACTCCAGACCGTCTGTAAAAACTTGCATTTGTGGTCACAGTGGTGCCTATACTAACCTTCCTATGGTGTAGGAATATACCTAGTTGGACGAATCTTGTTGTGGCTAGCTGGTCCAGTGGCTAACGCGACGGTCTGGAGTTTTGAGACTCTCTGATCGCGGGTTCTATCCCCACCCGTGGTATGGTTTGTTTGCAATCGTGTCATTATGATTTCGTGAGTCAGGTTGGGTCTACATTATAGCTGATAGGTTTGGTCTACATTATAGCTGATAGGTTTGGTCTACATTATAGCTGATAGGTTGGGTCTACATTATAGCTGATAAGTTGGGTCTATATTATAGCTGATAGGTTGGGTCTACATTATAGCTGATAGGTTGGGTCTACATTATAGCTGATAGGTTGGGTCTACATTATAGCTGATAGGTTGGGTCTACATTATAGCTGATAGGTTGAGTCTACATTATAGCTGATAGGTTGAGTCTACATTATAGCTGATAGGTTGAGTCTACATTATAGCTGATAGGTTGAGTCTACATTATAGCTGATAGGTTGAGTCTACATTATAGCTGATAGGTTGAGTCTACATTATAGCTGATAGGCTAGGTCTACATTATAGCTGATAGGTTGAGTCTACATTATAGCTGACAGGTTGAGTCTACATTATAGCTGATAGGTTGAGTCTACATTATAGCTGATAGACTGGGTCTACATTATAGCTGATAGGCTGGGTCTACATTACAGCTGATACGATGGGTCTACATTATAGATATAAGGTCACTTTTATTAGCTGTTAAGTCTTTGTTATACTTATATAGTCTCTGTCAGCGTTATGGTGACATTAGAATTATGGTGTCTCAAAAGGAGTTACTTGGGGAAGAATTTTTTCTAATTATAATCTTCAGTGGTTTTTTTGCGGTTGAAAAAACCTCCTTAATAAATAGTGTATATTATTTTTGGTTTACAAAGATAACAAAGAAATTTAACTCTATTCCTTTATAACTGTATTTTCTTTTCACAAGCGCAAGATGTTGTTAGGTAAGACACATATGCAACAGTTAGGTATCTTTATTTCGAAACGTTTCGCCTACACAGTAGGCTTCTTCAGTCGAGTACAGAAAAGTTGATAGAAGCAGAAGATACTTGAAGACGATGTAATCAGTCCATCACCCTTGAAGTTTTGAGGTGGTCAGTCCCTCAGTCTGGAGAAGAGCATTGTTCCATAGTATGAAACAATATGGAGATGAAGTGACAGGATGAACTCGACTTGACTCACGAAATCGTAATGACACGATTGGTATGGTATGGACAGGATGGAGCCTTATATAACACCAGAAGGTGTTATTTTCGAAATGTTTCGCCTACTGTGTAGGCGAAACGTTTCGAAATAAAGATACCTAACTGTTGCATATGTGTCTTACCTAACAACCTGTCGGTATTTTATACCATTTTCATGTTCACTCAAGATGGTAGAAGACGGGAAATCCAACTAGATGTTATCAACTAGATGTAACTCTAGACAGTATGGTGAAGGTCTTGGAATCTATAGGTTGAACTCACTAGTTAGCATCGAGAAGGTTACAGAGACGGGTGGTAAATTAAACCTAATTATTGGATGAGTGAACGTCTAATCGAAAAGATTCTGTTTCGATTAAGATGACTTGAAGGCCAGGATTTATTTCAGAAGGAAAACCTAAAGATTGTAGGTCTTGTCTTGAAAATAGAAGAGATACAGTAATGGCGGTGAACTGGAGACTACCTGAAGGTTACTTGTTACAAATGGTATATAATGCCGACACGTTATGCAACACTGAGAATCTCTGACGAAACTTACGCTCCAGGCTTCATCAGAGATGTTTTCGGCTACTCTTGCCAACAACTGTTTCGCATGATCAACTTCCATTAATGGCCCCAACTTACTTGTAACCTCATCTCCAAGTTGCTACATCTCACTTTCCAGTGTATAAACCTTGGCACACTTGATCTGTATTAGGCTTCTTCTCCAAGCATAATGGACTGATTGCATCAACTACCTCTCAACTTCGTCTACGTTGTCTTCCACCAGTGCTGACGTCCGTGTAATCGACTGATGAAACCTACAGGGTAGGCAAAAAGTTTCGTCAAGTAGGATTCCTATAGTTGCTTTGTGTCTTATTCTTCAATTTGAAGACTACCCGATGACGATTTTAAGGGCATCGCTCTCCGTGGCAGGGCCCCAGACAAGGCCTCCTGGTTGATGGCCTGGTTAATCAGTCTGTTCGTGCTAGCCACACGGAGGCTGACATTTGCACCACAGCTCGACTGGTCAGGAAGTGTCTTGTGAATCTCATCAAATTCACTCTTGAAGACTGTAAGGGGTCTTTGGTAATTTCCCTTAAGTATGAAGGGAGGAGGTTAAAAGTCGTGGTCCCTTGAGAGGTACGTGCATGATGGCTGAGCTGGATGTAAGATAAAATTTTGTCTAAGAGAGAAGATCTACAGTAGAACCCGCAGGTAAAATTCACGTTTGGAATATTTCATAAATATAAACTGCATGTATGTTTCAAAATTACCTAGAAATAAGTGTATTGGTCAAGCGAGGCAAAAACGAAGAGTTGTATTTTTAATTCAGTTTAAAGTGCAACCTGAATTTTTTTTCGTTATTAGGAAGCGCTTCAACAGAAATATTAGTCACATAAAATAGCCCTGGATGAACATGTTGTACAAGAGAAAATATTTCGAAAAGAATATAGACAAAGCTGAGCTTATACAAAATTAAGAGTTGAAAGAAATATGCAGATATTAAGTAGTTCACAATTATCTACGTATTTATAATATATGGAAGTCAAACCTGAGGATGAGCAGAGAAACATTACTGTTGCTGCTTGTAAACCGCTCAGTGCTTGAATTACGTTGACTTTCTAAAGGTTTAAAGGATGCTCTAGCAATAAGAAAAAGAAAACCTGAGCTACCTTAACCAAGGACCCGACAAACCACCCAGACTTCCACCAATTAATTTATCCTTGACATAAAACAGTTCACAAGCACCAATTATCTCAGACACTAATTACATATCTCCCCGGAGGAGTAACCATTAAGATACTAACATTTTTTCTTTCTTAAAAGTTTTCCGTTTATTACTTCAGAATAATTTATATTGTGAGTTTTAACTTTCACTGTTTCTGTACTATAACCTGGCAAAGGTTAATGTAACTACTGGCATGTGCAGATGCCCTTTGGTAAATTTTCAAGGGACTTCAGTTTCCATGCGATAACGTGAGAAAACTTCTGATCGATTTTAAACTCACAACACTGGCCATTTTATTTTTAAAATAGAGAGGTATTTTTCCCGTGTAATAATTTAAGGGAACTCTAAATTGTTTTAATCTCTAAGGGTTCATGTATCTTACAAGATATTCCTACGACCGATTTCGAAGATTCTTTAATCCTCGCAGACTGGCCAGGAAGCCTGTCTTCCGTATTGACTGCCTACTCAACCAGACTGTAAGTACTGTTGGCCCAGTGGCTCACAAAGTTGATTTGGCACTTTGGGAAGGTAGTTTCTTGAAGACTTATACACGTTGTTCCGGCAATTTTTCTGATTTCTACTGTTAGCAGTGTGGAGAACCTGGGTTGACAGGACTCTCTTACAGTGCTTATGACGTCCCTGCTGTTAACTGTGAAGAATCTGGGTTGACAGCACTCGTTTACAGTACTTATGACGCCCCTGCTGTTAACTGTGAAGAATCTGGGTTGACAGGACTCTCTTACAGTGCTTATGACGCCCCTGCTGTTAACTGTGAAGAATCTGGGTTGACAGCACTAGTTTACAGTACTTATGACGCCCCTGCTGTTAACTGTGAAGAATCTGGGTTAACAGCACACTCTTATAGTACTTATGACGCCCCTGCTGTTAACTGTGAAGAATCTGGGTTGACAGCACTCGTTTACAGTACTTATGACGCCCCTGCTGTTAACTGTGAAGAATCTGGGTTAACAGCACTCTCTTACAGTACTTATGACGCCCCTGCTGTTAACTGTGAAGAATCTGGGTTGACAGCACTCTCTTACAGTACTTATGACGCCCCTGCTGTTAACTGTGAAGAATCTGGGTTGACAGCACTCGTTTACAGTACTTATGACGCCCCTGCTGTTAACTGTTCCTCATCCTCATATCCGACATACACAAGGATGTCAGCCACAGCACCGTGTCTTCCTTTGCAGATGACACCCGAATCTGCATGACAGTGTCTTCCATTGCAAGCACTGCAAGGCTCCAGGCGGACATCAACCAAATCTTTCAGTGGGCTGCAGAAAACAATATGAAGTTCAACGATGAGAAATTTCAATTACTCAGATATGGTAAACATGAGGAAATTAAATCTTCATCAGAGTACAAAACAAATTCTGGCCACAAAATAGAGCGAAACACCAACGTCAAAGACCTGGGAGTGATCATGTCGGAGGATCTCACCTTCAAGGACCATAACATTGTATCAATCGCATCTGCTAGAAAAATGACAGGATGGATAATGAGAACCTTCAAAACTAGGGAGGCCAAGCCCATGATGACACTCTTCAGGTCACTTGTTCTATCTAGGCTGGAATATTGCTGCACACTAACAGCACCTTTCAAGGCAGGTGAAATTGCCGACCTAGAAAATGTACAGAGAACTTTCACGGCGCGCATAACGGAGATAAAACACCTCAATTACTGGGAGCGCTTGAGGTTCCTAAACCTGTATTCCCTGGAACGCAGGAGGGAGAGATACATGATTATATACACCTGGAAAATCCTAGAGGGACTAGTACCGAACTTGCACACGAATATCACTCACTACGAAAGCAAAAGACTTGGCAGACGATGCACCATCCCCCCAATGAAAAGCAGGGGTGTCACTAGCACGTTAAGAGACCATACAATAAATGTCAGGGGCCCGAGACTGTTCAACTGCCTCCCAGCACACATAAGGGGGATTACCAACAGACCCCTGGCAGTCTTCAAGCTGGCACTGGACAAGCACCTAAAGTCAGTTCCTGATCAGCCGGGCTGTGGCTCGTACGTTGGTTTGCGTGCAGCCAACAGTAACAGCCTGGTTGATCAGGCTCTGATCCACCAGGAGGCCTGGTCACAGACCGGGCCGCGGGGGCGTTGACCCCCGGAACTCTCTCCAGGTAAACTCCAGGTTATAGTACTTATGACGCCCCTGCTGTTAACTGTGAAGAATCTGGGTTGACAGCACTCTCTTACAGTACTTATGACGCCCCTGCTGTTAACTGTAAAGAATCTGGGTTGACAGCACTCGTTTACAGTACTTATGACGCCACTACTGTTAACTGTGAAGAATCTGGGTTAACAGCACTCTCTTATAGTACTTATGACGCCCCTGCTGTTAACTGTGAAGAATCTGGGTGTACAGCACTCTCTTACAGTACTTATGACGCCCCTGCTGTTAACTGTGAAGAATCTGGGTGTACAGTACTCTCTTACAGTACTTATGACGCCCCTGCTGTTAACTGTGAAGAATCTGGGTTGACAGCACTCTCTTACAGTACTTATGACGCCCCTGCTGTTAACTGTGAAGAATCTGGGTGTACAGCACTCTCTTACAGTACTTATGACGCCCCTGTTGTTAACTGTGAAGAATCTGGGTTGACAGTACTCTCTTATAGTACTTATGACGCCCCTGTTGTTAACTGTGAAGAATCTGGGTTGACAGTACTCTCTTATAGTACTTATGACGCCCCTGCTGTTAACTGTGAAGAATCTGGGTGTACAGCACTCTCTTACAGTACTTATGACGCCCCTGTTGTTAACTGTGAAGAATCTGGGTTAACAGCACTCTCTTATAGTACTTATGACGCCCCTGCTGTTAACTGTGAAGAATCTGGGTTGACAGTACTCTCTTACAGTACTTATGACGCCCCTGCTGTTAACTGTGAAGAATCTGGGTGTACAGCACTCTCTTACAGTACTTATGACGCCCCTGTTGTTAACTGTGAAGAATCTGGGTTGACAGTACTCTCTTACAGTACTTATGACGCCCCTGCTGTTAACTGTGAAGAATCTGGGTGTACAGTACTCTCTTACAGTACTTATGACGCCCCTGCTGTTAACTGTGAAGAATCTGGGTTGACAGCACTCTCTTACAGTACTTATGACGCCCCTGCTGTTAACTGTGAAGAATCTGGGTTGACAGCACTCTCTTACAGTACTTATGACGCCCCTGCTGTTAACTGTGAAGAATCTGGGTTGACAGTACTCTCTTACAGTACTTATGACGCCCCTGCTGTTAACTGTGAAGAATCTGGGTGTACAGCACTCTCTTACAGTACTTATGACGCCCCTGTTGTTAACTGTGAAGAATCTGGGTTGACAGTACTCTCTTACAGTACTTATGACGCCCCTGCTGTTAACTGTGAAGAATCTGGGTGTACAGTACTCTCTTACAGTACTTATGACGCCCCTGCTGTTAACTGTGAAGAATCTGGGTGTACAGTACTCTCTTACAGTACTTATGACGCCCCTGTTGTTAACTGTGAAGAATCTGGGTTGACAGTACTCTCTTACAGTACTTATGACGCCCCTGCTGTTAACTGTGAAGAATCTGGGTGTACAGTACTCTCTTACAGTACTTATGACGCCCCTGCTGTTAACTGTGAAGAATCTGGGTGTACAGTACTCTCTTACAGTACTTATGACGCCCCTGCTGTTAACTGTGAAGAATCTGGGTTGACAGTACTCTCTTACAGTACTTATGACGCCCCTGCAGTTAACTGTGAAGAATCTGGGTGTACAGCACTCTCTTACAGTACTTATGACGCCCCTGTTGTTAACTGTGAAGAATCTGGGTGTACAGCACTCTCTTACAGTACTTATGACGCCCCTGCTGTTAACCGTGAAGAATCTGGGTGTACAGTACTCTCTTACAGTACTTATGACGCCCCTGCTGTTAACTGTGAAGAATCTGGGTGTACAGTACTCTCTTACAGTACTTATGACGCCCCTGCTGTTAACTGTGAAGAATCTGGGTTGACAGTACTCTCTTACAGTACTTATGACGCCACTACTGTTAACTGTGAAGAATCTGGGTTGACAGTACTCTCTTACAGTACTTATGACGCCCCTGCTGTTAACTGTGAAGAATCTGGGTTGACAGTACTCTCTTACAGTACTTATGACGCCCCTGTTGGTAACTGTGAAGAATCTGGGTTAACAGCACTCTCTTATAGTACTTATGACGCCCCTGCTGTTAACTGTGAAGAATCTGGGTTGACAGTACTCTCTTACAGTACTTATGACGCCCCTGCTGTTAACTGTGAAGAATCTGGGTGTACAGTACTCTCTTACAGTACTTATGACGCCCCTGCTGTTAACTGTGAAGAATCTGGGTTGACAGCACTCTCTTACAGTACTTATGACGCCCCTGCTGTTAACTGTGAAGAATCTGGGTGTACAGAACTCTCTTACAGTACTTATGACCCCCCTGTTGTTAACTGTGAAGAATCTGGGTTGACAGTACTCTCTTACAGTACTTATGACGCCCCTGCTGTTAACTGTGAAGAATCTGGGTGTACAGCACTCTCTTACAGTACTTATGACGCCCCTGTTGTTAACTGTGAAGAATCTGGGTTGACAGTACTCTCTTACAGTACTTATGACGCCCCTGCTGTTAACTGTGAAGAATCTGGGTGTACAGTACTCTCTTACAGTACTTATGACGCCCCTGCTGTTAACTGTGAAGAATCTGGGTTGACAGCACTCGTTTACAGTACTTATGACGCCCCTGCTGTTAACTGTGAAGAATCTGGGTGTACAGTACTCTCTTACAGTACTTATGACGCCCCTGTTGTTAACTGTGAAGAATCTGGGTTGACAGTACTCTCTTACAGTACTTATGACGCCCCTGCTGTTAACTGTGAAGAATCTGGGTGTACAGTACTCTCTTACAGTACTTATGACGCCCCTGCTGTTAACTGTGAAGAATCTGGGTGTACAGTACTCTCTTACAGTACTTATGACGCCCCTGCTGTTAACTGTGAAGAATCTGGGTTGACAGTACTCTCTTACAGTACTTATGACGCCCCTGCTGTTAACTGTGAAGAATCTGGGTGTACAGCACTCTCTTACAGTACTTATGACGCCCCAGTTGTTAACTGTGAAGAATCTGGGTGTACAGCACTCTCTTACAGTACTTATGACGCCCCTGCTGTTAACTGTGAAGAATCTGGGTGTACAGCACTCTCTTACAGTACTTATGACGCCCCTGCTGTTAACCGTGAAGAATATGGGTGTACAGTACTCTCTTACAGTACTTATGACGCCCCTGCTGTTAACTGTGAAGAATCTGGGTTGACAGTACTCTCTTACAGTACTTATGACGCCACTACTGTTAACTGTGAAGAATCTGGGTTGACAGTACTCTCTTACAGTACTTATGACGCCACTACTGTTAACTGTGAAGAATCTGGGTTGACAGTACTCTCTTACAGTACTTATGACGCCCCTGCTGTTAACTGTGAAGAATCTGGGTTGACAGTACTCTCTTACAGTACTTATGACGCCACTACTGTTAACTGTGAAGAATCTGGGTTGACAGTACTCTCTTACAGTACTTATGACGCCCCTGTTGTTAACTGTGAAGAATCTGGGTGTTCAGCACTCTCTTACAGTACTTATGACGCCCCTGCTGTTAACTGTGAAGAATCTGGGTGTACAGTACTCTCTTACAGTACTTATGACGCCCCTGCTGTTAACTGTGAAGAATCTGGGTGTACAGCACTCTCTTACAGTATTTATGACGCCCCTGCTGTTAACTGTGAAGAATCTGGGTGTACAGTACTCTCTTACAGTACTTATGACGCCCCTGCTGTTAACTGTGAAGAATCTGGGTGTACAGTACTCTCTTACAGTACTTATGACGCCCCTGTTGTTAACTGTGAAGAATCTGGGTTGACAGTACTCTCTTACAGTACTTATGACGCCCCTGCTGTTAACTGTGAAGAATCTGGGTGTACAGTACTCTCTTACAGTACTTATGACGCCCCTGTTGTTAACTGTGAAGAATCTGGGTGTACAACACTCTCTTACAGTACTTATGACGCCCCTGTTGTTAACTGTGAAGAATCTGGGTGTACAACACTCTCTTACAGTACTTATGACGCCCCTGCTGTTAACCGTGAAGAATCTGGGTGTACAGTACTCTCTTACAGTACTTATGACGCCCCTGCTGTTAACTGTGAAGAATCTGGGTTGACAGTACTCTCTTACAGTACTTATGACGCCCCTGCTGTTAACTGTGAAGAATCTGGGTTGACAGTACTCTCTTACAGTACTTATGACGCCACTACTGTTAACTGTGAAGAATCTGGGTTGACAGTACTCTCTTACAGTACTTATGACGCCCCTGTTGTTAACTGTGAAGAATCTGGGTGTTCAGCACTCTCTTACAGTACTTATGACGCCCCTGCTGTTAACTGTGAAGAATCTGGGTTGACAGTACTCTCTTACAGTACTTATGACGCCCCTGTTGTTAACTGTGAAGAATCTGGGTGTTCAGCACTCTCTTACAGTACTTATGACGCCCCTGCTGTTAACCGTGAAGAATCTGGGTGTACAGTACTCTCTTACAGTACTTATGACGCCCCTGCTGTTAACTGTGAAGAATCTGGGTTGACAGTACTCTCTTACAGTACTTATGACGCCACTACTGTTAACTGTGAAGAATCTGGGTTGACAGTACTCTCTTACAGTACTTATGACGCCCCTGCTGTTAACTGTGAAGAATCTGGGTTGACAGTACTCTCTTATAGTACTTATGACGCCCCTGTTGTTAACTGTGAAGAATCTGGGTTGACAGTACTCTCTTATAGTACTTATGACGCCCCTGTTGTTAACTGTGAAGAATCTGGGTTGACAGTACTCTCTTACAGTACTTATGACGCCTCTGTTGTTAACTGTGAAGAATCTGGGTTGACAGTACTCTCTTATAGTACTTATGACGCCCCTGTTGTTAACTGTGAAGAATCTGGGTTGACAGTACTCTCTTACAGTACTTATGACGCCTCTGTTGTTAACTGTGAAGAATCTGGGTTGACAGTACTCTCTTATAGTACTTATGACGCCCCTGTTGTTAAGTGTGAAGAATCTGGGTTGACAGCACTCTCTTACAGTACTTATGACGCCCCTGCTGTTAACCCGATTGTTTTGCACTTCCATATCTATCGCTCCAATAAAAGTGAATCACGGTCTTAACCCAGCTACCATAATTTAATGTACATTTATATGATTTAAAAGACAAATTAACATGGCTGTGTATAAAACTAATTTATTTTAAAGAAATACGAGATTATAACATAAATTTCGGACCCAAATACAATAAGTTACTTAGGAAAAAAACGATAATATTAATGGCACAACGCAGCAATATATGTTAAATTCTATTTATATATTAAATTTGAAATTAATACCAATTTAAAAGTAATATATTTTATATTAACACATCGGCTGATGTGGTCCGAAAAAGAAAAACTTTCATCATTCACTCCATCACTGTCTTACCAGAGGAACGCTCACACTACAGTTATAAAACTGCAACATTAACATCCTTCATAGTGCAGACACTGTACTTCCCACCTCCAGGACTCAAGTCCGACCTGCCGGTTTCCCTGAATCCCTTCATAAATATTGTTTACACTCCAACACGCACGTTTGCTGAAGTCCAAGCCTCTCTCACGCAAAACCTTCTTTGCCCCCTCCCTCCAACCTTTCATAGGCCGACCCCTAACCCGCCTTCCCTCCACTACAGATCTGTATACTCTCGAAGTCATTCTATTTCCTTCCATCCTCTCTACATGTCCAAACCATTTCAATAACCCTTCCTCAGCCTTATAGATAATAGTTTTGGTAATCTCACACCTCCTCCTAATCACCAAACTACGAATTCTCTGCATTATAATCACACCACACATTGCCGTCAGACATGACATCTCCACTGCCTCCAGCCTTCTCCTTGTTGCAACATTCACCACGCAAGTGCAACTAATGTGACATTTTATTGTGGCAACGTTTCGCTCTCAATGAACACATTTACACATGTAGGAACGATAACTTGAACAACGCCTGTGTACAACACCGAAATTCCACCAATCATCTCATGAAATTCAGGGACGCCCAATTAGTAATCAAAGAAACTAATTTCCACAGACGCAAGTGCCTTGAATGAGCACTGATCGCTGTTTCGAATACAATTAAACAAATTTGTAGATGAATGGTTCAGAGAACCGACATGTTGATAAATTAGACACATGTGCAACTCTTGGGTATCTTTATTGAGGAAACGTTTCGCCACACAGTGGCTTCATCAGTCCATACAAAGGAGAATCTTGAAGAACAGGAGGAGAATGAGGTAATCAGTCCCTCAACCTTGAGTCGATGTGATCAGTCCATCAATCTTGAATAGAATACGGCATACGTGCGGAGAAGGAGCTTATAAACCGTTGGTAGGAGAGGTGTAGCAGTCATAGGCGGTGTCACATTAGTGACACCGCCTATGAAACAATATTGTTTCATACTATGGAACAATGCTCTTCTCCAGACTGAGGGACTGACCACCTCAAAACTTTAAGGGTGATGGACTGATTACATCGTCTTCAAGTCTCTTCTGCTTCTATCAACTTTTCTGTACTCGACTGAAGAAGCCTACTGTGTAGGCGAAACGTTTCGAAATAAAGATACCTAACTGTTGCATATGTGTCTTACCTAACAACTTGTCGGTATTTTATACCATTTTAATGTTCAAACCCTGCCATCACATAGTCTCTCCTGTTATACTACACAAAACACATTGTTAGGTAAGACACAAATGCAACAGTTAGACAACTTTATTCCGAAACGTTTCGCCTACACAGTAGGCTTCTTCAGTCGAATACAGAAAGTAGGCAGGAACAGTAGAGATGTGAAGACGATGTAATCAGTCCATCACCCTTAAAGTCGTAGAATTTGAGGTTGTCAGTCCCTCGGCCTGGAGAAGTTCAGTTCCATAGTCAGGAACTATCTGAAGATCAAGCGACAGTGGGGAGACTTAAATACTGTCGGAAGGAGATGTGCAGGGTAGTAGTAGTAGTAGTAGTAGTAGTAGTAGTAGTAGTAGTAGTAGTAGTAGTAGTAGTAGTAGTAGTAGTAGTGAGAGGCCACTGAGAGGTCATGTCCCTCTCAGATCCAACACTTCTCACTTGGAAAGCTTGTCCAAGGTGTTTTCTGTACCAAGATGCCACGTGTTGCAGTGTCTGACAAGATGAACATCAAAATGGTATACAATACCGACAGGTTGTTAGGTAAGACACATATGCAACAGTTAGACAACTTTATTCCGAAACGTTTCGCCTACACAGTAGGCTTCTTCAGTCGAATACAGAAAGTAGGCAGGAACAGTAGAGATGTGAAGACGATGTAATCAGTCCATCACCCTTAAAGTCGTAGAATTTGAGGTTGTCAGTCCCTCGGCCTGGAGAAGTTCAGTTCCATAGTCAGGAACTATCTGAAGATCAAGCGACAGTGAGGAGACTTAAATACTGTCGGAAGGAGAGGTGCAGGGTAGTAGTAGTAGTAGTAGTAGTAGTGAGAGGCCACTGAGAGGTCATGTCCCTCTCAGATCCAACACTTCTCACTTGGAAAGCTTGTCCAAGGTGTTTTCTGTACCAAGATGCCACGTGTTGCAGTGTCTGACAAGATGAACATCAAAATGGTATACAATACCGACAGGTTGTTAGGTAAGACACATATGCAACAGTTAGACAACTTTATCCTCTCAGTGGCCTCTCACTACTACTACTACTACTACTACTACCCTGCACCTCTTTGGCCGATTGTCACCTCCAATTGCATCTTTTCGTAATTAGACGATGCCTTCGTTGCCTTCCACCTCCCACCCCCCTTCCACTCTCCCCCAACCTCCCACACCTGCCTCTGCTTCTACTAAATCCAATTCCTTCTCGCTAAACCTCAAATTTTCTAATCCTGACGCCACTATCTGTCCGGAAAATTTATTATATCAGATCACTGGTGCACCTCAACTTAAAGTGTTCAGAACCAACTCAGGCTTCAAACTCCTTCTTGACAAACATTCCTACGAAGCGTACACCTCAAGCGATACCAGACAAAAACTTCTCAACGCAGGCTTCACCATTATTTGGACTCCTGAGCACCGTGCCAAAAGCACAGTCATTGCTAAACACGTAGACTACTCTCTCCTGACAGCCTATGACACAGACAAAGAAGACTTAATAAAAGATATCAGTACTAAGAACAAAGTCTCTGTTGACGATATTTACAGACCAGAAAACTCTACCATTCTCAAAATACGCTGTTCTACTCCTGCTGACGCCTCTACACTCTTCAGTCAAGGAATCTTTGCCAAGACCATCCGCATTCCTCCAAACGCTCTCTTCACTCCGAACTTCCACCCAATCACACAATGTCTTAAATGCTACAAATTCGGCCACGACAAAAACACATGCACATCTACACAAGTCTGCTCCAGATGTTCAGCAACTGGCCACTTCTGGAATACTTGCAACCTCCCCCTTAAATGTTCTAACTGCGGCGGGTCACACACTGCAGTTGCAAATTCCTGCCCTTCTAGAAAGCACATTCTCTCCTCCCTCAGAGCAAACCAACCTCCCTCCCTCCCCAACCCCTTCCTTGCTCCTCCCTCCCCTTCCTTACCTCCCTCCCCTTCCACACCTCCCTCCCCGACCCCCAATGCCTGGGCCTCCCCACGCACTTGGTCTACCTCTTCTACTCTACACACATCTAACACCAACACACAGACTACAAGCACTTCTCCTTCTACACCCACACTAGACTACAAAACTAACTGTCAACTTGCCACTGCTGCCCACTCTGCGATGGTAATCTCACAAGCTTACCAATCAGACTACTCACATGTCCTTAACCTAATCTTGTCTGCTAACAATCTTCCCTCTTTAATTATCCCTCCTTCCTGCTTCTCTTCCAAGCCTCCTACAACCTCTCCCTCCTTCCTCTCTCCCACCCCCCCACTTCCTACTCCCACCAACTCTCCTCCTCCACTACCTCTCTTCACTACTTCTACACCTCCCACCAACACCCCTACTGCTACTGCTACGACCACCCCTCCCCCCACTTCCTTACCCACTTCATCCCCTTCCAAAGCTTCCACTTCCTCACAGCTTACCAAAACTTCCACTTCCTCTGCATCCACCTTCGCCCACTCCACCACAACCAAAACCTCATCCAGGTCCAACTCCACCTCCTCCAGACAAAATCCACTCAAACCTAAACCTACCCCAACTTCTAACGGACAGACCAAAGAACATAAAAACAGATCCATCTCTTCCTCCCCCTCCAGGAAACGGGTCCGTAGCACCTACAAACACACATCCACTGATGGCACCACTATCACGGGCTTTAATCCAAACTCCTCCCCCGACATTAACTTTGCTAAGACGAAACCATTAAATCACGTTTAAGGTGATTCAGTTCAACGTACGTTCTTACTTTACAATTAGACACCTACTGGCCGAGCTCCCTGAAGCAGAGAGGCCAGATATTGTTTTGCTAAACAGTACCTGCCTCAAAGCCCCTCAATGTATCCGCCATTATGGTTATACTGCACTACAGTCCCCCTATGATCCCCACGATGGGGTTGCCATCCTTGTCAATTCCAACATAAAACATGAATTTCTCCCAATCCCTTTTATTCACCAACACTGTCTTGCGGTCAGAATACACACCCACCTTGGCCCCTTTATCTTTTTCACCACCTATGCTCGCCCAAACACTACTCTCAACATACACGACCTCTCCTTAGTCTTCAACTACACCAACACACCAACTTACCTACTAGCTGACATGAATGCCAAACACACTGCCTTTCATCACACCAGTAACAACCAACTTGGTCACCAATTACTTAACTTCACAAACCATAAACACCTAATTCATCTTGGCCCAGACTTCAATACCTTCTTCAACCACACGGGCCAAGGCAAACCAGACATCATTCTGGCAAACCGAGCCAGCTCTCTATTTCAACATTACATCTCACCTGGCCCTATTACAGGCTCTGATCACATCCCAGTCATCTTACACATCTCCTCCAACCCTATCCTCATTTCAACCACACCTTCCTTCTCCTACAAGAATGCTGACTGGGATGCTTTCAAACAACACATAGACAATATTAACCTCACCTATGACTACAACAACAAACCTATCTCTGACATCGATACTCAACTTGATCTCATCCAGGACACCATTACACAAGCAGCCAACATCGCAATACCAAAGAAAACTCACACCACTCGTTATTCCTTCAAACCGTCACTCAGAACAAGAAGACTAATTATCTGCTACCACAACCGCTTCCTCTACAACACACATAGATTTAATCAAGTCCGATTAGATCTCACTTACCTTAGAAACAACATTTTACACAGCCTAGACCAAGACCACAACAATCACTGGTCACGACTAATACAACAAGCGGACAGGCAGCGTGTTAAAAACACTAAAGCCTTCTGGAACTTTATCAAAAAAATCAGAGGCACTACTCCCACCAACAAATTCAAACACATCACCCACAACAACACACGCATCTCAGACCCACAGGCTGCTACCAACATCTTCAAACACATCTGGGAGAACATCTTCCACGCTCACCCACCTCACCCTAACGTTATTCAACACATTCAGAACATAGAACACTGGAACACTGCACACACACAAGAAACAACACCAGACAGCCACATACATCTAGACACTCTTACCTCCTCCCAAGAACTCGACACTCCTTTCACCAACACAGACATTAAAACTCTCCTCAGACACCTTCCTCCAAAGGCTCCTGGTGCCTCTGGCCTAAACCATATTATCCTGAAACACCTTCCTGACTTTATCATTACTGCCTACACAAACCTCCTCAATGCCTCCCTTGCCTCTGGATACTTCCCTTCCCTCTTCAAAGCTGCTACTGCTATCCTCCTTCCTAAACCCAATAAAGACCACTCTGACCCTAGAAACTATCGCCCAATCAGCCTCCTCGAAACTTTAGGAAAACTCTTTGAAAAACTCATTAATCATCGCCTTCGCAGATACCTGGAACATAATTCTCTACTTTCAGATGGCCAGTTTGGCTTCAGAACACACAGATCCACACAGGATGCCATTAACATCATTCTCAACTACATCCACATAAACACAAAACAAAGAAACAGGACAGCCCTGGTTGCAAAAGACGTTGAAAAAGCTTTTGACACTGTGTGGCACGAGGGGCTCAAGTACAAACTCTGCACTAACTTCAACCTGCCTCTCAATACTCGTAAACTCCTCTGCAACTTCCTAGACGGCCGTACCATGAGAATCAAATTCCAAGGCTGTTACTCTGACTACTTCACACTAAATGCTGGAGTACCCCAGGGATCTGTCCTTTCCCCTACCCTCTACATTTTATACACTAACGACATTCCAACACCTATATACCACAACTCCATCACACTTGCCTATGCAGACATTACACAACTTATCACTCATGCCAATATAGATACACTCACACACAAAACACAAAATGAGGTTGACAGGATAGCCATCTGGGAACAAAAATGGAGGATCAAAACCAATGCAGCAAAATCCAGCATTACGTATTTTAACTACAGGAAACGTGATCCTCCATTACCTGTCGAACTCAGAACAGCTGACACCCGCACTTACTTCCCTATCACACAATCTGTCACTGTCCTTGGCGTTAATCTTGACTACCTTCTTCGTTTACACGGACACATTCACTCAAGGCATGCAATAGCTAGTAAGGCCCTTGCGGGCCTCTACAAGCTGAAACATGCCTCTCAACGCACCAAACTACACCTCTACAAATCCCTAATACGTCCTCTGATAACTTACTCTCCTCTAGCCCTCTCTCTTGCAGCAAAAACAAACTTACTTAAACTGCAGCGTGTCCAGAACAAGGCGCTGCGCTGGGTGCTTGATGTCAGATGGGAGGACTTCGCCACAAGCGAGTCTCTCCATGCCCAGTTAGACGTCCCTGCGCTAAATCTGTACTGGAAGAGGCTCAGTGACAGACAGATAGACAAACTTGAGACACGACATGACTACTGGACCTCTCTCCTTGACGAAGACATTCGCAGACCCACAAACCAACACAACCTTTTCTACTCCTTGCATGATCCTGCTCCTAACCCTACTTACAAATAACCTTGGATCCGCTGACAGGTACCTTCTAAGACAGGTACCATTCTCTGACCCACGTTCGCCTTAGCTTTTTTGGGTTAAGACATGACTCAGTTCTGCACTCCTCTCTAGCTCTAAACGTCGCAAGTCCCTTACTCCCAGCTCACCCCACCGGAGTCCCAACAGAAGAACCGGAATTTCTCTTTTCAATATCTGTCCCACGATCGCCTTTGCTGCTGGGTTAAGCCCTGGCTCTATTTCTACGACTAAGAACACTCCTCTCCAGCGATATTCCAGTAATGATAAATTATGTAGAACAGGACGATAATAAACTGTGCACTATTAGGGTCACAAGTGACATGGTCCTTAGGCAAATAGATAAATTAAAACCTAACAAATCCCCAGGCCCTGATGAACTGTATGCAAGGGTTCTAAAGGAATGTAAAGAGGTGCTTAGCACACCTTTGGCTAATCTTTTCAACATATCACTACAAACTGGCATGGTGCCAGATAAGTGGAAAATGGCAAATGTGATACCTATTTTCAAAACAGGTGACAGGTCCTTAGCTTTGAACTATAGACCAATAAGCCTAACCTCCATAGTGGGAAAATTTATGGAATCAATAATTGCCGAGGCAGTTCGTAGCCACCTTGAAAAGCATAAATTAATCAACGAATCTCAGCATGGTTTTACAAAGGGGCGTTCCTGCCTTACGAATTTATTAACTTTTTTCACTAAGGTATTTGAGGAGGTAGATCATGGTAATGAATATGATATTGTGTATATGGACTTCAGTAAGGCTTTTGACAGGGTCCCACATCAGAGACTATTGAGGAAAATTAAAGCACATGGAATAGGAGGAGAAATTTTTTCCTGGATAGAGGCATGGTTGACAAATAGGCAGCAGAGAGTTTGCATAAATGGGGAGAAATCAGAGTGGGGAAGTGTCACGAGCGGTGTTCCACAGGGGTCAGTGTTGGGCCCCCTGCTGTTCACAATCTACATAAACGACATAGATGAGGGCATAAAGAGCGACATCGGCAAGTTTGCCGATGACACCAAAATAGGCCGTCGAATTCATTCTGACGAGGACATTCGAGCACTCCAGGAAGATTTGAATAGACTGATGCAGTGGTCGGAGAAGTGGCAGATGCAGTTTAATATAGACAAATGCAAAGTTCTAAATGTTGGACAGGACAATAACCATGCCACATATAAACTAAATAATGTAGATCTTAATATTACGGATTGCGAAAAAGATTTAGGAGTTCTGGTTAGCAGTGATCTGAAACCAAGACAACAGTGCATAAGTGTTCGCAATAAAGCTAATAGAATCCTTGGCTTCATATCAAGAAGCATAAATAATAGGAGTCCTCAGGTTGTTCTTCAACTCTATACATCCTTGGTTAGGCCTCATTTAGATTATGCTGCACAGTTTTGGTCACCTTATTACAGAATGGATATAAATTCTCTGGAAAATGTACAAAGGAGGATGACAAAGTTGATCCCATGTATCAGAAACCTTCCCTATGAGGATAGACTAAGGGCCCTGAATCTGCACTCTCTAGAAAGACGTAGAATTAGGGGGGATATGATTGAGGTGTATAAATGGAAGACAGGAATAAATAAAGGGGATGTAAATAGTGTGCTGAAAATATCTAGCCTAGACAGGACTCGCAGCAATGGTTTTAAGTTGGAAAAATTCAGATTCAGGAAGGATATAGGAAAGTACTGGTTTGGTAATAGAGTTGTGGATGAGTGGAACAAACTCCCAAGTACAGTTATAGAGGCCAGAACGTTGTGTAGCTTTAAAAATAGGTTGGATAAATACATGAGTGGATGTGGGTGGGTGTGAGTTAGACCTGATAGCTTGTGCTACCAGGTCGGTTGCCGTGTTCCTCCCTTAAGTCAATGTGACCTGACCTGACTAGGTTGGGTGCATTGGCTTAAGCCGGTAGGAGACTTGGACCTGCCTCGCATGGGCCAGTAGGCCTTCTGCAGTGTTCCTTCGTTCTTATGTTCTTATGTTCTTATGTCCCGTCTTCCCCGCTCATCCCATTTGGGATCTTACCTGAACTGTCGTTCGTTCGTTGATCTTCAGATAGTTCCTGACTATGGAACTGAACTTCTCCAGGCCGAGGGACTGACAACCTCAAATTCTACGACTTTAAGGGTGATGGACTGATTACATCGTCTTCACATCTCTACTGTTCCTGCCTACTTTCTGTATTCGACTGAAGAAGCCTACTGTGTAGGTGAAACGTTTCGGAATAAAGTTGTCTAACTGTTGCATGTGTCTTACCTAACAACCTGTCGGTATTGTATACCATTTTGATGTTCAACAAAACACATTACTGAGAGTGAACACTGAAACAGGCTGCCTCTATCCAGTCTGTATTTGTCTAACCTATTTTTATGTTACCCAAGTAATAGCTTTTATATCCTTTTACTCTTGTACGAATTAATTGCTCTACCATGTTGTATTACTATTACTACTACAACTTTTGTCACCACCACTACTACTACCACTAGTATTGCACCTCACTCTGAGCCTATA
Organism: Cherax quadricarinatus; assembly: GCF_038502225.1. NCBI lineage: Eukaryota > Metazoa > Arthropoda > Malacostraca > Decapoda > Parastacidae > Cherax > Cherax quadricarinatus. Next base: position 12,893 of record NW_027196107.1, on the reverse strand, counting down.
TATACCCTCTGTGTCCATGTACTGTTTGTAACGGCTTGACAAAGTTCCTGGAGAGCGAAACGTTGCCTCAATAAAATGTCACATTAGTTGCACTTGTGTCCTTTTACTTTACATATTGTCGGTAATTCTACCAACATTATTACAACATTCACCACCCATACAAGAGCATTCGTATAACTATACTCTCATACATTCCCCTCTTAGCTTTCATGGATAAAGCTCTTTGTCTTCACAGCCTCCTCCGTGCACCACTCACCTTTCTCCCCTCGTCAATTCTATGATTCACCTCATCCTTCATAGACCCATCTGCTGACACGTCCGCTCTCATGTATCTGAACGCATTCACCTCCTCCATACCTTTCTCCCTTCTATCCGATATCTAATTTTCCATTACCAAATTTTTTTTTATCCTCATCGCCTAACTCTTTCCTATATTCACTTTTTAATTTCCTTCTTTTACGTACCCTACCAAATTCATCAATCAACCTCTGCAGCTTCTGTTCAGAATCACCCAAAAGCACAGTGTCATCAGCAAAGAGCAACTATGACAACTCCCAGTTTGTGTTAGATTATTTACCTTTTAACTCCACACCTCTTGCAAACACCTGAGCATTCACTTATCTTACTACTCCATCTATAAATATATTGAACAACCACGGGGGCATCACAAATCCCTGTCCAAGGCCTACTTTTACTGGGAAATAATACCTCTCTTGCCTACATACTCTAACCTGAGTCTCACTGCCTCGTAAAAACCTTTCACTGATTTCAATAACCTACCTCCTATTCCATACATTTGCAACATTTGCCACATTGCCCCCCTATCCACCCTGTCATACGCCTTTTCCAAATCCATAAATGCCACAAAAACCTCTTTACTCTTATCTAAATACTGTTCACCTATGTTTTACTGTAAACACTTGGTCTACACGCCCTTTACCTTTCCTAAAGCCTCCTTGTTCATCTGCTATCCTATTCTTCGTTTTACTCTTAATTCTTTCAATAATAACTCTACCATACACTTTACCAGGTATACTCAACAGACTTATCCCCCTATAATTTTTACACTCTCTTTTGTTCCCTTTGCCTTTATACAAAGGAACTATGCATGCTCTCTGCCACTCCCTTGGTACTTTACCCTCTTCCATACATTTAAATAAAAACACTAACCACTCCAAAACTATATCCCCACCTGCTTTTAACATTTCTATCTTTATCCCATCAATCCCAGCTGCTTTACCCCCATTCATTCTACTCTGCCTCACGCACTTCCCCCCACACTCACAACTGGTATTTCCTCACTCCTATAAGATGTTGAACATTAAAATGGTATAAAATACCGACAGGTTGTTAGGTAAGACACATATGCAACAGTTAGGTATCTTTATTATGAAACGTTTCGCCTACACAGTAGGCTTCTTCAGTCAAGTACAGAAAAGTTGATAGAAGCAGAAGATACTTGAAGACGATGTAATCAGTCCATCACCCTTAAAGTTTTGAGGTGGTCAGTCCCTCAGTCTGGAGAAGAGCATTGTTCCATAGTATGAAACAATATGGAGAAGAAGTGACAGGATGGAGCTTATTATAGCGCCAAGAGGTGAGACGTAGGCCACTAGGAGAGGTAAGAACTCAGATGTTGAGAGGTCAGGTCCCTCTCAAATCCAGCCCCTCTCATTAGTGGAAGTTGTCGAAGTTGATTGCAGGTCTGTACCAAGATACCCTTGTGTTGCAGTGTCTGACAGATTGAACATTAAAATGGTATAAAATACCGACAGGTTGTTAGATAAGACACATATGCAACAGTTAGGTATCTTTATTATGAAACGTTTCGCCTACACAGTAGGCTTCTTCAGTCAAGTACAGAAAAGTTGATAGAAGCAGAAGATACTTGAAGACGATGTAATCAGTCCATCACCCTTAAAGTTTTGAGGTGGTCAGTCCCTCAGTCTGGAGAAGAGCATTGTTCCATAGTATGAAACAATATGGAGAAGAAGTGACAGGATGGAGCTTTTTATAGCGCCAAGAGGTGAGACGTAGGCCACTAGGAGAGGTAAGAACTCAGATGTTGAGAGGTCAGGTCCCTCTCAAATCCAGCCCCTCTCATTAGTGGAAGTTGTCGAAGTTGATTGCAGGTCTGTACCAAGATACCCTTGTGTTGCAGTGTCTGACAGATTGAACATTAAAGTGGCCTACGTCTCACCTCTTGGCGCTATAAAAAGCTCCATCCTGTCACTTCTTCTCCATATTGTTTCATACTATGGAACAATGCTCTTCTCCAGACTGAGGGACTGACCACCTCAAAACTTTAAGGGTGATGGACTGATTACATCGTCCTCAAGTATCTTCTGCTTCTATCAACTTTTCTGTACTTGACTGAAGAAGCCTACTGTGTAGGCGAAACGTTTCATAATAAAGATACCTAACTGTTGCATATGTGTCTTACCTAACAACCTATAAGATGTTATTCCTCCTTGCCCTATACACGAAATCACAGCTTCACTATCTTTATCAACATTTCATAACTCCTCACAATATTCCCTCCATCTTCCTGATGCCTCTAACTCTCCATTTAATAACACTCCTCTCCTATGTTTAACTAACAAATCCATTTGTTCCCTAGGCTTTCTCAACTTATTAATCTCACTCCAAAACTTCTTATTTTCGACAAAATTTGTTGATAACATCTCACCCACTCTATCATTTGCTCTCTTTTTACATTGCTTCACCACTCTTTTAACCTCTCTTTTTCTCTCCATATACTCCTCTCTCCTTGCATCACTTCTACTTTGTAAAAACCTCTCATAAGCTAACTTTTTCTATCTTACTACATCATCATTCCATCAATCACTCTTCTTCCCTCCCGCACCCACTTTCCTGTAACCACAAACTTCTGCTGAACACTCTAACACTATTTTCGTAAACTTACCCCATACATCTACACCATTGCCTGTATTCTCACTAGCCCATCTGTCCTCCAACAGTTGTTTACATCTTACCCTAATTGCCTCCTCATATAGTTTATAAACCTTCACTTCTCTCTTACTTGCTGCTTCCATTTTACCTGTATCTCATCTGCCCTTTACTCTCACTGTAGCTACAACTAAAAAGTGATCTGATATATCTGTGACCCCTCTATAAAAATGGTCATCCTAAAGTCTACCCAACAATCTTTTATCTAGTCACTCTGATACTGCATAATTTATTGTCTTCAGATCCACTATAAAAATTAATTACTGAGTGAAAACCGGACACGATAAGTGTCCGGGGCTCAAGACAGCCTCCCAGCAGACATAAGGGGGATTACCAATAGACCCCTGGCTGTCTTCAAGAAGGCGCTGAACTTTAGGTGCCTACCTAAAGTCAGTACCTGACCAACCGGGCTGTGGTTCGTACGTCAGTTTGCGTGCAGCCAGCAGTAATAGCCTAGTTGATCAGACCCTTATCCACCACGAGACCTGGTCTCAGACCGGGCTGCGGGGGCGTTGACCCCCGAAACCCTCTCCAGGTAAATTCCAGGTATCCATCTCGTATTTAAGCTTTGTATACCAGTGGCTAACTTGAGACCTAAGCTGAGTGCTTCAAACTCTGTACCACTGCAAGTTCTCTGCAGGTAGATCACGCAGGTGAACTAAGCAGTCCATGATAGTGGGAGAGGTAGAGAGAAGTGTAATATTATTATTATTATAATCATGGGGGAGCGCTTAACCCGTAAAGAGAAGTGTAATAGCATCGCCTAACTTGGCCTCTCAGAGAACAGACATCAATATGCTTATTGAATGTCCATTAATTAGGTTTGAATGAGATATATCCTAATGACTTGTTAGCTTTCTCTGGGCCAGCCCAGGATGAGGATAAGGCGCTCATTCATAGGCTGTACCTTAAAATGGCGTTTAGATTCTGTCAAGTGGTAATAAAGGATGGCATAGACCGAGTAGAGAACGTCACATTCAATAGAGACAAAGAGCAGCCATTACAGTTTTGGCGTAAAAACTCCGTCTACTATCGCCTTTTATTAATCACTTGTTGTGAGCACAAGTTTGCTGCCATGAAGGCAGAATTTAACATCAAACCTTCCATCTTACACCGAGTTTGTGTGTTGCAATTTCATCCAGGTCATTCTGCATTCAGCATTTTATAGGAAGCAAACTAAATATGGAAACAAGTTATGAAAATTGGTGAACAAGATTTATTCTCATATATGTGTGTGTGTCTTTCTATGTATCTACAGCCTCTCCTGAAACTTAATACTGGGGGAAGGTGAGTCATGCCAATTGTGATTAACTGACTCTTGATTCAGATTTTCCTAAGTTGTGATTTGTTGGTCAAGTAGCTCACTGAGGAAAGGCATTGTACTTGCTTGATCTGCAATTCAGCTTGTACTCAGACGCTGAAGCAGCTGGAAGCACTCTGGGAGATTCTGGAGTAGCTGGCTCCCACGTTTTAGTGCCTACAAGCACCTGGAAGTACTCTGGGAGGTTCTGGAGTAGCTGGCTTCCACGTTAATCTTGTTTTAGTGCCTACAAGCAGCTGGAAGCACTCTGGGAGGTTCTGGAGTAGCTGACTCCCACGTTAATCTTGTTTTAGTGCCTACAAGCAGCTGGAAGTACTCTGGGAGGTTCTGGAGTAGCTGGCTCCCACGTTAATAAATTTTGTTTTAGTACCTACTCTAAAACTCACCAGTGGGAGTTAACAGAGTGTAGTGCGGTTACACTCAGTGGTTATATGTCACACACATACATACTATTTCTTGAAGCATCATTCTCATAAAACAATTTCAAATTTATTTCACTACTTTATTAAAAATGTATACATTGGAATTAAAGGTTTGATGTTTTTTATAAGACAGCTGAGTAGGATCTTGTAGAAAATACCTTAAAGGCAGCATCATTTATTAATCAACTGAGCAGAAGGTACTCAGCATCTGCCTTAATCAAGCAGGAACAAGAAAAAAAAAGAAAAATTAAGGTAGATGCTGGTTACCTATTGCTCAGTTCTTATACGACCTTCAATAGGTATTCCTTATTCGTTACAATATGACCTTCAACAGGAATTGTGGTTACACATCCATCAGTAAATGTTTGATATCACGGAGCAGTGGCTTCACTTCGTGGAATAAAGGATTTAAATCATATAACAGAGGCGCCAGTGCAGTCTTGGATTCTAAGAACAGTTTCTTTAGTTCAAAAATAAGTGGAGATAATTCGGACTTTGAATAGATAAATAATTTCTTTAGTTCAACAAGCACTGTTTTTAACTCGGACTTAGGCTGGAAATATTGTCTTTTCAACTCAGAAACCAACGCCCTCAGCTCACGAAATAACGCTCTCAATTCAGGAAGGAGTGTCCTCAGCTCAGGAATCAACGCTCTCAATTCGGGTAGGAGTGCCCTCAACTCAGGAACCAGTGCTCTCATTTCGGGCACCAATGTCCTCAACGCAGGGACCAACGCCCTCAACTCGGGGACCAACACTCTCAATTCAAGAAGAAGCACACGCAGCTCGGGGAGTAGTGGTCGAATCTCTGGAAAAAATGGTACCAGAGCTGGAAGAACTGCCTTCAATTCGGAAAGGTATGTTTTTACCTCGGCCCTGGAGTCCATGAGTAGCCTCTTCATCTCAGTCAACAAACTCTTAAAATCAGGTTTGTAGTTGATGAGTAGTTTCCTCAGCTCTGGTTTGAATTCAATGAATACTTTCTTAATATTAGATAATAATGCCTTAATCTCAGGCTTGAATTCGATAAGAAACGTCTTCAGTTCATAAAACAGTGCCTTCAACTCAGGCTTTGACTTGATGAGAAGTGTCTTAAAAATCCTCTTCAACTCTGGCTTGGATCCGATGAATAAACTCTTTAACTCAGGAAGCAGCGTATTGAAATCAAGGTCAGAGTCCATTAATTGTGTGAACTCAAGAATTAGTGACTTCAAGTCAGGAATTAGCGTCTTTATATTAATAAGTGAAGTAACTTCCTGTGGAACATCCTTCTCATTTACTTCCAGCGTTGCAGAGTTAAGTGGCTCAGGGGCAGAAGGGTAAAGTGGTTCAGGGGAAGAAGGGTAAAGTGGTTCAGGGGAAGAAGGGTAAAGTGGTTCAGGGGCAGAAGGGTAAAGTGGCTCAGGGGCAGAAGGGTAAAGTGGCTCAGGGGCAGAAGGGTAAAGTGGCTCAGGGGCAGAAGGGTAAAGTGGCTCAGGGGAAGAAGGGTAAAGTGGCTTAGGAGAAACAGAGTAAAGTGGCATTGGGGAAATATGGAAAAGTTTCTTGAGTTCGCTGGATCCTTGGCGTCCACCTCTGGAAGAGTCGCTGGATTTCAACTGGGAGAAGCGTAACTGGTGAAAATCTGTGGAAGAGAAATAGGAAAATTACAAAGAAGCAGCGCTATTAACATAACATAATCTATTCCACATACAATACATACAGTATGTAGAAGTTATAGTACAATCTGCGTTTCACTACTGTATGTCATTAATATACAGAACTAAGAATATCCGGTTAAGAGAGAATTCGAAGTAATGAAAAAACAAATGAGAGTGAAATAGCAAATAAACTAACCTTGGGAATTCGGATGGAAGATGTAGTTATTATGGTGAGGATAGAAGTCTGCCGAGACGATGACATTAGCGACCGTCAGTAACGTGAGGTAGATCTTGATGTCAGCCATTATTGTTGTGGTGGTGATGAACAACACCTTCGTGTTGAATAAAGGTAGAAGTTGTGGTGAGCACTGGTAGAGGCGCAATGGTATTTGCAGGCCAGAGCGCCTTTTTATATGCTCGAAGTAGTAGTAGTAGTAGTAGTAGTAGTAGTAGTAGTAGTAGTAGTAGTAGTAGTAGTAGTAGCGTCGGTGGTAATAGTTGTCGTGATGGAGCAGTAGCAGTAGTGGTAGTTGTAGTGGTATTAGGTTTGAGTATCAAGTCACTTTGGCTGTCTTCGTCGGTGTAAACATATGGGGATCTGAAGAACGTTTCTCCAGACACTGGCAGAAGCAGCTTATAAGCTGCTTCTCCGCTGATATGCCGTATTCTTTTCAAGATTGATGGACTGAACACATCGACTCAAGGTTGAGGGACTGATTACCTCCTTCTCCTCCTGTTCTTCAAGTTTCTCCTACGTATGGACTGATGAAGCCACTGTGTGGCGAAACGTTTCCTCAATAAAGATACCCAAGAGTTGCACATGTGTCTAATTTATCCCTCAACCTTGAGTTGATGTAATCAGTTCATCAATCTTGAAAAGAATACAGCATGTGTATGTGTAATGTACGCCAAGACCTGAGTCCTATTTTAGACCCTTAAATTACATTCACTTGTTAGACGAAGAATGAGGGAAGACATGATCGAAGTGTATAAGTGGAAGATGGGTATTGATAAAGGTAATATAGATAAGGTCCTGAGGATATCTCTCCAAGAGAGAACCCGCAGTAATGGATTCAAATTAGACAAGTTTAGATTTAGAAAAGTTATAGGAAAGTATTGAATTGGAAATAGGGTAGTTGATGAGTGGAACAGTCTACTCAGTGGGCGAAACATCAAGAGACCTCCAAACACGTATTTCAGAACACCAATATGCAAGCAGGACTGACGATACAAGGAATGCCTGTGTACAACATCGCAATTCACACAACCATTTAATTAACTACAGAAACTCAAGAATTATCGCCACAGAAGACAACACTCAATACCGAAGAATCCTGGAATCATCGCTCATCTCTATAACCAACAATTTCAACCAGAACAATGGCTTCTATAACATAGCTGAACCACTCGCCAAGAAACTTCTTCATCGCTATCCCACATAAGAACATAGAACACTGCAGAAGGTCTACTCACAACTTGTCCAATACCCCTGCCAAGCTACCCAAGACTCTATAACTCTATAACTCCACCCGAACAATGGCTTCTATAACATAGCTGAACCACTCGCCAAGAAACTTCTTCATCGCTATCCCACATAAGAACATAGAACACTGCAGAAGGTCTACTCACAACTTGTCCAATACCCCTGCCAAGCTACCCAAGACTCTATAACTCTATAACTCCACAGTCGTCAGTGGTCAGTCGTCACGTGAGGTCACAGACCCTGAGCTGCTTTGGGGATTAGCGTGGACGGTTACAAAGCATGGCTTGCTTCTGCAGTGTTTTAAAAACTGAGGTTGGAGAGTTGAAGGAGGAGGTCTTGCTTCTCCAGGAGGAGATTAGGAGGCTGAAGGTCCACCTCAATGGGTCTGGGAGAGAGTGTGAGGTGGCTGGAGTTGTGGGGAATGAGACTTCTAGCAGTGAGGTGCAGTCTGTCTCTCGCTGTGAGGAGGCTGTAGTTGGGGAGGTAGCAACAGCTACCAGCAGTGAGGTGCAGCCCAGCACCTGCTGCAAGTGGCGAGTTGTTCACAGTAATGGGAGGCGCATCAGAGTAAGGAAAGTTAAGAGTGAAGATCTGAAGGTAGGAAATCGCTTCTCTGTTCTCCAGGATGAATGTACTTCAGTGGCCAGTGAAGGTAAGGGTACTACTGCCCCTGCTAATGAAGGTAAGCGCATTCTTGTGGTTGGTGACTCTCAGGTAAGATATATTGACCGTGCTTTTTGTAATAGGAATAAGAAGATGAGAGATAGAGTGTGCTTCCCTGGAGCTGGTGTTGGGGACATTGTCAACAGGCTGGATAATATCATGTCAGGTAATGGGAACAAGCCCATTATCTGTCTCAGTGCTGGTGGAAATGATATTGGGAAGGGTAGGAGAGAAGAGCTGCTAGATAAGTACAGGTCAGCTATAGATTTCATTAAGTCTAAGGGAGGGATCCCAATCATATGTAGCATCTTGCCTAGAAGGGGAGTAGGAAATGAATGGTTGTCTAGGGCAATTGGTGTAAATTGCTGGCTAGACAGATACTGCAAGGAACTTGCAATCCCATTCATTGACAACTGGAACAACTTTTATGGCAAACATGATATGTATGCAAGGGATGGGGTACATCTCTCTGGGGCAGGGGTGGTAGCACTTGCAGACTCGATTGAGAAGGCCATTGGTGAAATGCCTATGATTTTAAACTGATGGAAGATAGAGGTATGGGTGTGTGTGGGAAACAAGCAGGTTGCAACACTAGGGTTGGAAACAGTAAATGTATAAAAGGCATTCAGCATGAAGTTATAAATAAAGACAATAGAACAGGTCAGCTAACAAAGGGGGGCAGCAGAGGGCAGCAAGGGACTAGCTCCCTTAAGGTTTACTATACTAATAGCAGGAGTGTTAGAAATAAGATAGATGAGCTAAGATTAATTGCAAGTGCAGGAAACATAGATATTATTGCTATAACAGAGACCTGGCTCAATCTGAAAGATAGAGAGATGCCCTCTGAATGTCACATACAAGGCTATAAATTATTCCACACTGACAGGGTCAACAGGAAAGGTGGTGGAGTAGCGATGTATGTCAGAGACAATTTAAATTGTTGTGTAAGACAAGATATTAAATTAGAAGCGTCAGCCACTGAATCTGTTTGGTTACAGCTTCTCGAGGGCCGAGAAAAACTAATTTTGGGTGTGATTTACAGGGCCCCAAATCTTGATAGGGAGTGCAGTAAACTTCTATGGGACGAAATTCGTAAGGCATCTACATACGAAAATGTTGTGCTAATGGGAGATTTCAACTATAGACAGATTGACTGGAGCAATTTGACAGGAAATTTAGAGTCGGGTGACTTTCTTGATACGATCCAGGATTGTTTTTTAAAACAGTTTGTGACAGAGCCAACTAGGGGAAATAACCTCCTTGACTTGGTTCTTGCCAGTAGGGAAACACTAATTAATAATCTTGATGTTAATGATGAGCTTGGGGAGAGTGATCACAAATCACTCAGTTTTAATATATCATGGAATTCCCCTAATAATGGCAATCAAGTCTCCGTCCCTGACTTTCGCTTGGCTGATTTCATAGGACTGAAAAATTACTTAGGTGGGCTGAACTGGAATGACCTGACTAAGGGTCAGGTAGGTGGTGATGGTTGCCGATATGATGCTTTCCAGGGCATAGTTCTAGCTGCTCAGTCAAATTATGTTCCAAATAGGGAAATCAGATCAAACAAAAATGATCCTAAATGGATGAACAATAGATTAAAATATCTGATTGGTCAAAAGAGAGGCATATATAGGCAAATCAAAAGAGGAGAGGGCCAATTAAGAAATCGATATATTCAGTTAAAGAGAGAAATAAAAAAGGGAATTAGAAAAGCGAAAAGAGATTATGAGGTTAAAGTTGCAAGAGAATCGAAGACTAACCCAAAAGGATTCTTTCAGGTATACAGAAGTAAGATCAGGGACAAGATAGGCCCACTCAAAAGTTCCTCGGGTCAGCTCACTGACAGTGATAAGGAAATGTGTAGAATTTTTAACACATACTTCCTCTCAGTTTTTACACAGGAGGATACCAGCGATATACCAGTAATGATAAATTATGTAGAACAGGACGATAATAAACTGTGCACTATTAGGGTCACAAGTGACATGGTCCTTAGGCAAATAGATAAATTGAAACCTAACAAATCCCCAGGCCCTGATGAACTGTATGCAAGGGTTCTAAAGGAATGTAAAGAGGAGCTTAGCACACCTTTGGCTAATCTTTTCAACATATCACTACAAACTGGCATGGTGCCAGATAAGTGGAAAATGGCAAATGTGATACCTATTTTCAAAACAGGTGACAGGTCCTTAGCTTCGAACTATAGACCAATAAGCCTAACCTCCATAGTGGGAAAATTTATGGAATCAATAATTGCCGAGGCAGTTCGTAGCCACCTTGAAAAGCATAAATTAATCAACGAATCTCAGCATGGTTTTACAAAGGGGCGTTCCTGCCTTACGAATTTATTAACTTTTTTCACTAAGGTATTTGAGGAGGTAGATCATGGTAATGAATATGATATTGTGTATATGGACTTCAGTAAGGCTTTTGACAGGGTCCCACATCAGAGACTATTGAGGAAAATTAAAGCACATGGAATAGGAGGAGAAATTTTTTCCTGGATAGAGGCATGGTTGACAAATAGGCAGCAGAGAGTTTGCATAAATGGGGAGAAATCAGAGTGGGGAAGCGTCACGAGCGGTGTTCCACAGGGGTCAGTGTTGGGCCCCCTGCTGTTCACAATCTACATAAACGACATAGATGAGGGCATAAAGAGCGACATCGGCAAGTTTGCCGATGACACCAAAATAGGCCGTCGAATTCATTCTGACGAGGACATTCGAGCACTCCAGGAAGATTTGAATAGACTGATGCAGTGGTCGGAGAAGTGGCAGATGCAGTTTAATATAGACAAATGCAAAGTTCTAAATGTTGGACAGGACAATAACCATGCCACATATAAACTAAATAATGTAGATCTTAATATTACGGATTGCGAAAAAGATTTAGGAGTTCTGGTTAGCAGTAATCTGAAACCAAGACAACAGTGCATAAGTGTTCGCAATAAAGCTAATAGAATCCTTGGCTTCATAACAAGAAGCATAAATAATAGGAGTCCTCAGGTTGTTCTTCAACTCTATACATCCTTGGTTAGGCCTCATTTAGATTATGCTGCACAGTTTTGGTCACCGTATTACAGAATGGATATAAATTCTCTGGAAAATGTACAAAGGAGGATGACAAAGTTGATCCCATGTATCAGAAACCTTCCCTATGAGGATAGACTAAGGGCCCTGAAACTGCACTCTCTAGAAAGACGTAGAATTAGGGGGGATATGATTGAGGTGTATAAATGGAAGACAGGAATAAATAAAGGGGATGTAAATAGCGTGCTGAAAATATCTAGCCTAGACAGGACTCGCAGCAATGGTTTTAAGTTGGAAAAATTCAGATTCAGGAAGGATATAGGAAAGTACTGGTTTGGTAATAGAGTTGTGGATGAGTGGAACAAACTCCCAAGTACCGTTATAGAGGCCAGAACGTTGTGTAGCTTTAAAAATAGGTTGGATAAATACATGAGTAGATGTGGGTGGGTGTGAGTTAGACCTGATAGCTTGTGCTACCAGGTCGGTTGCCGTGTTCCTCCCTTAAGTCAATGTGACCTGACCTGACTAGGTTGGGTGCATTGGCTTAAGCCGGTAGGAGACTTGGACCTGCCTCGCATGGGCCAGTAGGCCTTCTGCAGTGTTCCATCGTTCTTATGTTCTTATGTTCCACCCGGTAGATCATCAGATGCAGCATTCTCCACCTGACCTCAACATTCTGAACATGACTATAAATACTCCCGTACCTTCCACCCCAGGTAGATCTGTGTGTGAAAGTTAAGACACATGTGCAACATCTGGATATCTTTATTGTAGTAGACGTTTCGCCATCCAGTGGCTTTATCAATACAGATTCTAGGACATAATAGGAAGACAGTAGAACTATATACAAAAGATGAGGTTTAACTTTCATATTGTCGGTATTTTATACCTTTCTTGCACAGATCTGTGTGTGACTTGAAAAAGCCCACTGTGTGGGTGAAACGTTGTCAATAAAGGATCACATTATACTGCATATGTGTTTATATTTCCACTGGGTTATTGAGGCTAGGACCTTGGGTAGTTTCAAATTTAGGTTGGATAAATACATGAGTGAGAGGGGTTGGATTTGAGTGGGACTTGCATATGAGTGGATAGGGTTAACAGAGCTTATTTCTTGGGTGGTATTGAAAATTGGTTGGGTAAATATCCTGTTAGTGGGATGGATTGTAAAGGACCTGCCTAGTATGGGCCAACAGGCCTGCTGCAGTGATCCTCCTTTCTTATGTTCTTATGTTCTATCACGGATCTTAATCTGAATACAGCATGTATGCGAAGTGGCTTATATGCTGTAGACAGGTGAGGTGAAGCAGTCGTAGGAGGTATCATAAAAACATTAGAACATAAGAAAGGAGGAACACTG